>NC_133336.1:35782837-36082837 GCF_042186555.1 Aquarana catesbeiana
CCATAAGTGTATCAAATGCCTTCAAAGATTAACAAATCTTTCCAATTGTCTTTTATTACCACCACACCAATCAAATATCTAATATCATTTGAACCAGTTTGGTCCCTCAGTCAGTTTTGTTTCATGAACATCTGTTTTATTGATCTTCATTCAGTTTGCTCATATCATTACCTATACTATTTGTTGATTTTTAACTATATATACAGTGGGGAGGGAAAGTATTCAGACCCCCTTAAATTTTTCACTCTTTGTTATATTGCAGCCATTTGCTAAAATTATTTAAGTTCATTTTTTTCCTCATTAATGTACACACAGCACCCCATACTGACAGAAAAACACAGAATTGTTGACATTTTTGCAGATTTATTAAAAAAGAAAAACTGTATGAAATATTACCCAGAGACAAATGATCTTACCAAACACGAATAATGATCGGCCCCTTACACATTAAATGATAAACACATCACCCCGCTGATTGAGCTCTTCCATAAATTGCAAATCAACTTTTTACTACACACAAAATTTATCACGGAACGTAGAACATACTTCCAATGGAATCTCAGTTTTAGGGCAACTTTGACCTATCTAAGGATACTTGTGGGGTACACACCCCCCTTTTACCTAGGTAAATAAGTTTATTTTCCTTAAGCACGGCTGGGAATTCTCTTAAAGGAAAAAATTGTTTACTTTAACAATCCCATGTTTAATGTTTACTGTTTACTGTAAGGCTCGGTTCACACTGGGGCGACTTGTCAGGCGACCTAGCCGCCTGACAAGTCGCCTCCCGTTCTGTACAATGGAACCGTTCTAATCGGAGCGACGCAAGTCGCTCCGACTTAGAAGAAAGGTTCCTGTACTACTTTGGGGGCGACTTGCATAGACTTCTATACAGAAGTCGTCTTGCAAGTCGCCCCGGCAGTCGTGTGCAGGTTAACACAACTGCTGTAAAGACTTTATGATCTTCAATAAAATCTTTGAAACAAAAAAAAAGAAAAACTGAAATATCACATGGTCCTAAGTATTCAGAGCCTTTGCTCAGTATTTAGTAGAAGCCCCTTTTGATCTAATACAGCCATGAGCCTTTTTGGTAAAGATGCAACAAGTTTTTCACACCTGAATTTGGGGATCCTCTGCCATTCCTCCTTGCAGATCCTCTCCAGTTCTGTCAGGTTGGATGGTAAACGTTGGTGGACAGCCATTTTTCGGTCTCTCCAGAGATGCTCAATTGGGTTTAAGTCAGGGCTCTGGCTGGGCCATTCAAGAACATTCACGGAGTTGTTGTGAAGCCACTCCTTCGTTATTTTAGCTGTGTGCTTAGGGTCATTGTCTTGTTGGAAGGTAAACCTTCGGCCCAGTCTGAGATCCTGAGCACTGTGGAGAAGGTTTTCGTCCAGGATATCCCTGTACTTGGCCGCATTCATCTTTCCCTCGATTGCAACCAGTCGCCCTGTCTTTGCAGCTGAAAAACACCCCCACAGCATGATGCTGCCACCACCATGCTTCACTGATGGGATTGTATTGGACAGGTGATGAGCAGTGCCTGTTTTTCTCCACACATACCGTTTAGAATTAAGGCCAAAAAGTTCTATCTTGGTCTCTTCAGACCAGAGAATCTAATTTCTCACCATCTTGGAGTCCTTCAGGTGTTTTTTTAGCAAACTCCATGCTGGCTTTCATGTGTCTTGCACTGAGGAGAGGCTTCCATCGGGCCACTCTGCCATAAAGCCCCGACTGGTGGAGGGCTGCAGTGATGGTTGACTTTCTACAACTTTCTCCCATCTCTCGACTGCATCTCTGGAGCTCAGCCACAGTGATCTTTGGGTTCTTCTTTACCTCTCTCACCAAGGCTCTTCTCCCCCGATAGCTCAGTTTGGCTGGACGGCCAGCTCTAGGAAGGGTTCTGGTCATCCCAAATGTCTTCCATTTAAGGATTATTGAGGCCACTGTGCTCTTAGGAATCTTAAGTGCAGCAGAATTTTTTTGTAACCTTGGCCAGATCTGTGCCTTCCCACAATTCTGTCTCTGAGCTCTTCAGGCAGTTCCTTTGACCTCATGATTCTCATTTGCTCTGACATGCACTGTGAGCTGTAAGGTCTTATATAGACAGGTTTGTGGCTTTCCTAATCAAGTCCAATTAGTATAATCAAACACAGCTGGACTCAAATGAAGGTGTAGAACCATCTCAATGACGATCAGAAGAAATGGACAGCACCTGAGTTAAATATGCGAGTGTCACAGCAAAGGGTCTGAATACTTAGGACCATGTGATATTTCAGTTTTTCTTTTTTAATAAATCTGCAAAAATATCAACAATTCTGTGTTTTTCTGTCAATATCAACCGTGAGCAAGCTCTTGACAACTTGTCAAGAGCTTGCTCACGGTCTCCAGGGGCAACAGGGTGGAAGTGACGCCATTTCCGGGTGTGCGAGGCTGTTGCCTGTGGTCTGTGGTTCTTGGATGTATTACACTATGGTCAGTTTATCTCCTTTTTGGGTCATACGCTGAGGATACGGATCTCCTGGCTGCAGTGGGCGAATAATTTACTTCCTATCACCATCCAATTGATTCCTAGTGGGGTTTTGAGCCAAATGCGTTTTTAAAGCTTGCAAGTTGGTAAGCACACTCTACAGCTACGGTGGTGGGGATATCACCTTTTGTTTTATGTGCACATCAGGGTGTTGGTCACAATTAAAGGTCCACATATGATATATAGATATACTACACTATGGCCAGTTTTCTTGTTTTTCTCCCTTTCCGGTGTATGTCAACTGAGGGAACGGTAACCTGAGCCTGGACAGAGCGGGAATACTCTCTACACTTAAAGGCCCTGGCTGGGTTTAAGCCATCCGCCTATACTGCTTGCTGTTTTGGTAAGGGCAACTCACTACTACGGTGTTTGGGTTCTAGAGTCGGACTGCTAATAGATTTGTGTACATTGAGGCGTTTTGGTGATCCGGAGTGCTTTTGCTTGAGAAAAAATTTGGACTTTTAATTTATTTAAACTAATCTATTTAATTTTTAGCGCAGTTTAAAATGTATTTTTAATATGGGGTGCTGTGTGTACATTAATGAGGAAAAAAATGAACCTAAATGATTTTAGCAAATGGCTGCAATATAACAAAGAGTGAAAAATTTAAGGGGGTCTGAATACTTTCCGTCCCCACTGTATATATATATAATGTATGGGACAGTCATGCATCTATCCCACCCCCATAAGCTCATTGGTCATTTCAAACCTGTCACTCTCATTTTTTTCCTGCCTTATTGGCTTTTAGTCAAAAGTATAATAGAAAATCTTGCTTTACTATTAGGCATACTTGATAAAGGAGGCAGGGCCTCTGAAACACGTTGTGTACTCCCCTTCACTTTCCCATGCCTGCTGTCTCGGTCCTAGGAGCCTGTAGACGCCGCTGTCTTCACATCCCTTTGGCAGATCCAGAATCTTTTGCATGACAACCGCTTGCCAGTTCACTGACTGTGCTGCACTCAGCTCTCCTCTGTTCCCAACCCAAGCAGAACTGCGTTTTACTTGAATGTGCGTACTAACTTATGTTGTGCAAAAAATGGATACATGCTTTTATTAACATGTGCGCTGTGGCCACTTTCCTGTTTTTTGCATACTGATGTGGACGAGAATGCCTTCCACACAAGTGCCCAAAACAAGGTCCATAAAGACATGGATGAGTTTGTAAGAATGGTCAAATATTCCCATAGACACACTCCTAAACCTTGTGGACGGCCTTCCCAGAAGAGTTGAAGCTGTTATAGCTGCAAAGGGTGGGCCAACTTGCCTGGGATGCAATTAACCACTTGCCGACCAGCCACAGTATATATACTGCGGCAGGTCGGCTCTCCTGTGCAAACCCATGTACCCATACGTTGGTCCATGCATGTTAAACTGCCACCCGCGATCAGGGTGAGGAGAGGCAGAACGGGGATCTGCCTATGTATACAAGGCAGATCCCCGTTCTGTCAGGGGACAACTCAGAGATCTGCTGTTCCTAGTGATCAGGAACAGCAATCTCTTTGTTGTACCAGGCAGCCCAGCCCCCACACAGTTAGAACACACCTAGGGAACACAGTTAACCCCTTGGTCGCCCCCTAGTATTAATCCCTTCCCTGCCAGTGTCATTTATACATTGATCAGTGCATTTTTATAGCACTGATCAATGTAATAATTTCAATGGTCCCCAAAAAGTGTCACTTGGTGTCAGATTTGTCAGCCGCAATGTCGCAGTCCCACTAAAAATCACAGAATACCACCATTACCATTAAAAAAAATAGAAGTCCATAAATCTATCCCCTATTTTGTAAACGCTTATTGTGGATTTTTTTTTACCAAAAATATGTAGCAGAATACATATTGGCCTAAACTGACAAATACATTTTTTTTTTAATATTTTTTTGGATATGTATTATAGGAGAAAGTAAAAAATATTGTCTTTTTCAAAATTGTCGCTCTTTTTTTTGTGTTTATAGCACAAAAAATACCCCCCAAAAACGCACATGTGATCAAATACAACCAAAAGAAAGCTCTATTTGTGGAAAAAAGGAAAAAAAAGGACATCAGTTTTGTTTGGGTGCAGCGTCGCACGCCCGCGCAATTGTCAGTTTAAGCGATGCAGTGCCGTATCGCAAAAAATAGCCTGGTTATTAAAGCGGTGTTCCAGCTGAAATCTTTTTTTTTAAGTCAGCTACAAACACTGTAGCTGCTGAATATTAATAAGCACACTTACCTGTCCAGGGTGCCCGCGATGTCGGCAGCCCGAGGCCAATACGTCCATCGGATCGTGTCCCGGCGCCGCCATTCGACCTAAGGGGAACAAGCAGTGGAGCCTTGCGGCTTCACTGCCCATTTCCTACTGCTCATGCGCGAGTCGCGCGGCACTTTGTGAATGGCTGGCTGTGTTCTGGGACACACATAGGTCCCAGAAGACAGTGCGCCCCATTCCCCAGAAGACAACGCAGGGAGGAGAAGAATGGAATAGGAAGTGGCAGATTAGGACGATCTGCCTAGCAACAACCATTTCTGGTCAGTAAAAATTTTTTTTTTTCACTTTTTTAGGAGCCTTTTTATGTATTTTTTTTTTAGGGTGGAATTCCGCTTTAAGGGGGTAAAATTTTCAGGGGCTGAAGTGGTTAAAGTCTACGGGCGTGTAAAGGCAGGCGTCCCAATACTTTTAGTAATATAGTGTACATTAACCTTCATCATGGATTAACTTTTTGATGAAAGACGCACTTCACTGTATATAGTCATCAGAACCAAGCCTCAGCTCTATCAGTCCAGTGCTATCACACATACACATAACATAAAACTAGGAGTGACGCCACATGCAGGAGTGTAAAGAATCCTTTCTTCCCATTCTCCATAACACTTCCGTCATGCAATGCGGCATCTCCAATAAGCTGGGAAAAGAATGAAGCGCTGCAATAACGAACACAGAGCTGAAAGCATTTCTCGCCAGGAACCCGTTTTCAGAACCGAACAGCTCTATTTAGGTTTAGCCTGAGATAGTAATTGTAATTGATATGCAGGAAGCAAGTCATGCTTTTAATGAAACAATTCTATAGGGTCACATTACAAATGAAACAGCAGTTGAGACTTGATTAGCTGATTATACATAATGACATCACCATCTCAACAGAAAATATCACAAAGTAATTATATTTGCCACTTGTATGTGACACAGTAACTAGGATATGGGCAAATTTCAGATTAATTAATTATTTGTTCAATTGGTGAATTGATGCTAAGTACTTTCCTACCTGGGAGAGATGTATTATAGCAATTACCAGCAACTGTGCCTTCACCATGATAGTCAATTAGATATTTGAAATGTAAGAAAATAGGGAGCCTTATTAAGATAAAAGGATTTTTAAGTAGCTGCTGGTGTGAGGCCTAATTATTAATCATGGGCTTCATTAAAAAATGGGACATTGGAAATGGCGTTAACAATTGTTAACAATATCCGAACAATGAGAAACTGACTTCCTTCTGAAATGTAGTTGTGAGTATTTTTTAAGAAACAATTTCTGAATGACAATGTTCACTTTTTGAAAGAATTCGAATTAAAATTTGATTATGTTTTACTAACCTATATACAAACCTACAATAGCAAAAAGTCAAAGTGGAAAGAATTAATCTCTGTCTACTTAAAAGTTAACTTCAGGGATATATTAAATTAATGAATGCAAATATGTTTGTATTTAAAAAAATTAAATGCATTTTTTTTCTAAATGCAATGAATTAACCTGGGTCACTCTTGATGTCAGCCTCTTGCAGTCCCCTATAAAACAAAACTCATACTTGGAAAGGGAGAATCAGTAGTCCAAGTCAATGAGGTACTGCTACATGCCTACAGTGCCTTGAAAAAGTATTCATACCCCTTGTCATTTTCCACATTTTGTCATTTTACAACTAAAAACGTAAATGTATTTTATTGGGGTTTTATGTAATAGACCAACACAAAGTGGCACATAATTGTGAAGTGGAAGGAAAATTATGAATTGTTTTCAAATTTTTTTTACAAGTAAACATCTGAAAAGTGTGGCGTGCATTTGTATTCAGCCCCCTTTACTCTGATACCCCTAACTAAAATCTAGTGGAACCAATTGCCTTCAAAAGCCACCTAATTAGTAAATAGAGTCCACCTGTGTGTAATTTAATCTCAGTATAAATACAGCTGTTCTGTGAAGCCCTCAGAGGTCTGTTAGAGAACCTTAGTGAACAAACAGCATCACGGAGGCCAAGGAACACACCAGACAGGTCAGGGATAGAGTTATGGGGAAGTTTAAAGCAGGGTTAGGTTATAAAAAAATATCCTAAGCTATGAACATCTCACGGAGCACTGTTCAATCCATCATCCGAAAATGGAAAGAGTATGGCACAACTGCAAACCTACCAAGACATGGCCGTCAACCTAAACTGACAGGCCAGGCAATAGAAGCAGCCAAGAGGCCCATGGTAACTCTGGAGAAGCTGCAGAGATCCACAGCTCAGGTGGGAGAATCTGTCCACAGGACAACTATTAGTTGTTTTCTCCACAAATCTGGCCTTCATGGAAGAGTGGAAAGAAGAAAGCCATTGAGAGAAAGCCATAAGAAGTCCAGTTTTCAGTTTGTGAGAAGTCAAGTGGAGGACACAGCAAACATGTGGAAGAAGGTGCTCTGGTCAGATGAGACCAAAATTGAACTTTTTGGCCTAAAAGCAAAACGCTATGTGTGGCGGAAAACTAACACTGCACATCACCCTGAACACACCATCCCCACCATGAAACATGGTGGTGGCAGCATCATGTTGTGGGGATGCTTTTCTTCAGGAGGGACAGGGAAGCTGATCAGAGTTGATGGGAAGATGGATGGAGCCAAATACAGGGCAATCTTAGAAGAAAACCTGTTATGCCACGTACACACAATCGGATTTTGGTCGGAAAAAGATATGACGGCTTTTCCGACGGGATTCCGCTCAAGCTTGCCTTGCATACACACGGTACCACAAAAGTTTGGTGAAACTTTCAACTGTTAAGAACGCGGTGATGCACTACACTATGACGAGCCGAGAAAATGAAGTCCAATGCTTCCGAGCATGCGTCGAATTGTTTCTGAGCATGCGTAGGAATTTTGCGCATCGGAATTGCTACAGACGATCGCATTTTCGGATAGGAACTTTTTCTGACCGAAAAATTGAGAACATGCTCGCAATCTTTTCCTGGCTGGAATTCGCCCAGCAAAAGTCCGATGGAGCATACACACGGTCGCATTTTCTGACCAAAAGCTCTCATCGGTCTTTTGCTGGCCGAATTCGATCATGTGTACGCGGCATTAGAGTCTGCAAAAGACTTGAAACTGGGGCGGAGGTTCACGTTCCAGCAGGACAATGACCCTAAACATACAGCCAGAGCTACAATGGAATAGTTTACATCAAAGCATATTCATGTGTTAGATTTAGGTCTGGACATTGACTGTACCACTGTACCATTCTAATTGAGAATCTGTTGCAAGACTTGAAAATTGCTGTTCACAGACGTTCTCCATCCAATCTGACAGAGCTTGAGCTATTTTGCAAAGAAGAATGGGCAAAAATGTCCCTCTCTAGATGTGCAAAACTGGTAGAGACATCCCCAAAAAGACTTGCAGCTGTAATTGCAGTGAAAGGAGGTTCTACAAAGTATTGGCTCAGGGGGACTGAATACAAATGTACCCCACACTTTTCAGATATTTATTTGTCAAAAACGTTGAAAGCCATTTATCATTTTCCTTCTACTTCATGATCATGCACCTATCACGTAAGATCCCAATAAAAAAAAAATATGTTTTTGGTTCTAACATAACCAAATGTGAAAAATTTCAAGGGATGTGAATACTTTTTCAAGTCACTGTATGTGCTTACAAGGAATATGTTAGGAGAAGTTGAGAGAGATGACCTCGTCATTCTGCTGTTGTTCCTTCACTGTCCAGTCACAGGATGGGAGCAGGAAGGTGACCAGGCTGTAGTGTTAAAAATGCATGTATAGCCAAAACTTTTTTTTTTTGGTTTTGATGGAGTATTGGGAGAGTTAACCCCTTGTTTGTTTTTTGCTGCTTGACCTTTTCTTGTCCTGAAGATGCACCATGACTGAATGCTGACCCTACCTCTGCTTGAAGTGACCCATCAGCACATCCTGCTAACTATGTTCTTGCGAGACACCAGTCATAGCCTTCCACTTCAAACAACTGCACTCCTGGAACCACAGAAACTTCCTTTCTTTAGCCTCCTGTACTGCCTGACCAATAAACATGGTATTCCTACCACTACTACTACCACTTTACAGGGGTTCAACTTGACTATCTATGTAACTATTTACCATACAAGGATGTCCCTATGCCCATACTTATGTACAAACTACATGTAGAAACAAGCTTTTATATCCTTAACCTCTTGCCTACAGGGCACTTCCATCCCCCTCCTGCACAGGCCAATTTTCAGCTTTCAGTGCTGTCACACTTTGAATAACAATTGCAAGTGCTGTACCCAAACGTCATGGAACGCTGTACCCAAACGTCATGCAACGCTGTACCCAAACAAAATTTTTATAATTTTCTTGAGACAAATAGAGCTTTCTTTTGGTGGTATTTAATTGTCACTGGGTTTTTTTATTTTTTGCTAAACAAACAAAAAAAGACTGAAAATTTTGAAAAAAAAAATAAAAAGTTTTCTGTTATAAAATTTGTAAATAAGTAATTTTTATTCTTCACTGATGAGGCTGCATTGACTGGCACTGATAGGCTGCACTAATGGGCACTAATGAGGTGGCACTAATATGTAGCACTGATGGGCACTGATTGATGGGTACTGATAGACAGCACTTATGGATACTGATAGGCGGAAATGTATTAATTAGGGATGAGCTTTATGTTCCGGTCGAACATTGGCTGTTCGCCCGTTTGCCGAATAGCGAACAATTTGGGGTGTTGAAATTTGAAAGCCGCGGAACACCCTTTAAAAGTCTATGTCATATGGATCTCCCCGTGCGTCAGAGGGGGGCGGGGTCACCCAGCATTTTTTTTTATTTTGGCGCAGGGTTCCCCTTAATATTCATACCAGACCCAAAGGGTCTGGTAATAGACTGTGGGGGAATCCCATGCCGTTTTTTTTCAATGACTTTTATGTGTATTGCCGGGACCGACAATTCATTATAGCCGCGAGTACTTTTAAATGACTTTTTTTCCTTTTAGAAATGTCATTTTGTTCTCGGACTGTTCTAAACACGGGAAACATGCACCACTTTACAGGCATACTATAGACACCCCCAGGTATGAAATTTAAAGGAATGTTTCACTTTTATTGTTTCACTTTAAGCATTATTAAAATCACTGCTCCCGAAAAAACGGCCGTTTTTAAAACTTCTTTTTACATTGATACATGTCCCCTGGGGCAGGACCCGGGTCCCCAAACACTTTTTATGACAATAACTTGGCTATACTGCAAGCCTTTAAAATGAGCACTTTTGCTTTTTCATGTTCGTGTCCCATAGACTTTAACGGTGTTCGCGTGTTCGAACTAATTTTTTGCCTGTTCGCATGTTCTGCTGCGAACCGTACTGGGGTGTTCGGCTCATCCCTAGTATTGATAGGTGGCACTGATGTGGAGGCACTGATAGGCACTGACAGGCTTCACTGATGGGCACTGATTGGGAGTGCTGGTGGACACTGTTGGGGCTATGTTGATAATCAGAACATTGATGACTAGTGCCCTGATTGTCAGTGCAGATGTTCGCACTCAGGAATGCCGCCTACCAGCTCCTCTCTCCTTGCATGCTGTCAGCGTGTGGAGAGGAATGCTGATAACCATCATTTCCTGTTTACACTGTGATCAGCTGTCATTGGATACAGCTGATCACATGGTAAAGAGCCTATGTCATAGGCTCTTTACTGTGATCGGTGATGTGCTGTGTCCGAGGGATATGGCACACCACCGATCGCCAACACTGCACGCCAAGCATGGAAGGACGTCACATGACGTCCTCCCAGAACAAGAATGCTTCCGTCCGTCTGTCATGTCACTATACAGCCGGCAGGAAGCAGTTAAAGGAGATCTATAGCATACACTTTCATTTTATAACATCAGCATTGCAATAACAATACAAACAATAGTTTTATTAACCACTTGCTTACTAGGCACTTAAACCCCCCTCCTATCCAGACCAATTTTCAGCTTTCAGTGCTCTCACACTTTGAATGACAATTACTTAGTCATGCAACACTGTACCCAAATGATTTTTTTTGTCCTTTTCTTCATACAAATAGAGCTTTATTTTGGTGGTATTTGATCACCTCTGGGTTTTTTATTTTTTGCGCTATAAATGAAAAAAGACCGAAAATTTTGAAAAAAAACACATTTTTTCTAATTTCTGTGATAAAATTTTGCAAATTCGTAATTTTTCTTCATAAATTTTGGCCACAATTTATACTGCTACATATCTTTGGTAAAAATAACCAAAAATTTGTGGAAATTATTTGGTCTGTGTGAAAGTTTTAGAGTCTACAAGCTATGGTGCAAATCATAAAAAAATTATCACATCTGATGTACTGAGGCCTATCTCATTTCCTGAGACCCTAACAAGCCAGGAAAGTACAAATGCCCCCCAAATAACCCCTTTTTGGAAAGTAGACATTTCAATGTATTTAGTTAGAGGCATGGTGAGTTATTTGAAGTTGTATTTTTTTCCCACAATTCTTTGCAAAATTGAGATTTTTTTTTTTTTTTTTTTCCCACAAAATTGTCATTGTAATAGCTTATTTCTCTCACATGGCATGTGTATACCACACATGACACCCCAAAATACATTCTGCTGCTACTCCTGAGTATTACGATACCACATGTGAGGGACTTTTTCACTGCCTGGCCACATACAGAGGCCCAACATGCATGGAGCACCATCAGGTGTTCTAGGAGCATAAATTACACATCACATTTCTCAACCACCTATTACACTTTTGAAGGCCCTGGAGCACCAGGACAATGGAAACACCCACAAAATGACCCCATTTTGGAAAGCTAACACCCCAACGTATAATCTATGAGGCATAATGAGTCTTTTGAATGGTTTATTTTTTTCCAGAAGTTTTTGGAAAATGTGGAAAAAAATGAAACCGCATTTTTTTTTACACAAAGTTGTCCGTTTATAAGATATTTCCAACACATGGCATTTAGATAGCAAAAATGACACCCCAAAATACATTCTGCTACTCCTCCTGAGTATTACGATACCACATGTGTGGGACTTTTTCACTGCCAGGACACATACAGAGGCCCAACATGCATGGAGCACCATCAGGTGTTCTAGGAGCATAAATTACACATCACATTTCTCAACCACCTGTTACACCTTTGAAGGCCCTGGAGCACCAGGACAATGGAAACACCCACAAAATGACCCCATTTTGGAAAGCTAACACCCCAACGTATAATCTATGCGGCATAATGAGTCTTTTGAATGGTTTATTTTTTTCCAGAAGTTTTTGGAAAATATGGAAAAAAATGAAAACGCATTTTTTTTTACACAAAGTTGTCCGTTTATAAGATATTTCCAACACATAGCATTTAGATAGCAAAAATGACACCCCAAAATACATTCTGCTACTCCTCCTGAGTATTACGATACCACATGTGTGGGACTTTTTCACTGCCTGGCCACATACAGAGGCCAAACATGCAAGGAACACCGTCAGGTGTTCCAGGGACACATAGCATGCACATACCAAGAATTACACCCCAAAATACATTATGCTGAGCAAAGCGTAAACAAAAAAGATTACCTGTGGTTGTAGTAGCGCAGTTGTACACAGGAGGATAGCACTGGTCCAGGCAGCAGGCAGGGACTTGGTCAGCAACGGCGAACACAATTGTCCAGGCAGCAGGCAGGGTTACTGTCCATATAAAGTCCAGGGTCAGTGCAGGCAGAGATATTGTCCGCAGTGCCAAAAATATTGGTCCTGGTAGTAGGCAGGTCCATGTGGTGTGGTCAGTGCAACAGGCAGAGGCGTGATGGCAGTAAGTCCTACAGGCAGAAGTAGGGCCTCGTTCAGGACAGAATGGGGACAGGGGTAGAGGCTTCTCCCACCCAAATCTCTTTGAAGCCTCCGAGTCTCCAGACCCTAATCTAGGATTGAGAAAACAAAATAAATTGTTTTCTTCATCCAGAAAAACAATTCTGGAGCCCCTCACATATGTGAGACCCCTGTGTTGAATCCTACTAGTCCAGTTGCAGGGTACAAGATCAGTCCAAGAGGCAGGCAAATATCATGGTCAAACAGTCCAAGGTCAGTTCCAGATCAGGCAGAGGTATGTACAGAATCGTTGGGCAGAAGCATGGTCGAATAACAGTCCAGGGTCAGTTCCAGATCAGGCAGAGGTATGTGCAGAATCGTTAGGCAGAAGCGTGGTCAAATAACAAGCCAGGGTCAGTTACAGAGGAGGCAGTGGCATAAGGGGTGTGAGGGTAAATTGCAGGAACGGAGGCTTACGTTTACCATACTTTACTAATAATTTACTGAAGTATGGTAACGACGAAAACATTCACCTACGCAGAGGCCTGGTTCAGAAGGACATTGTGCACAATAATAAGATGTGTCTCTTCTGAATCCAGCTCTGGTACACACCTTACATTTTTTTTGCCGTCGTTGGCCTGTTGGTTTGGGAGGGATCTTATCTGGGAAGTGGCGTTCGGAGAGTCGACTTAGAACATCAGATCGGATATTTTCTGGGGGGCCGTTCGGGAATGTAAGGGCAGTGAAAACGTCCTCCTGGTAGCCAAGGAAGCGTTTGGGGTTTTGGGTGGAGTTACCATAAATGACATAAGAATTGTAGATGGCCAAATGAAAAAAATAAATTGAGACTTTCTTATACCAATGGTATGTCCGTCTTGTGGCAAGGTACGGTTCCAGCATCTGGTCATTCAAGTCGACTCCCCCCATAAACAAATTATAGTCAAAGACACATTTAGGTTTCTGTATGGGGCCATTTCTTCTGGGGACTTCCATGAAGGTATCATCGTGGATTGAAGACAACATGTATACATCTCTTTTGTCTCTCCACTTCACTGCCAAAATCTCGTTGTTTCGTAGACTCGCCGTTTCTCCTTTTCTCAATTTTTTATTGACCAGACTTTGAGGAAAGCCCTTCCGGTTCTTTTTGATGGTACCACATGCAGGCGTCTTCATCCGATGCAGGTTGTGGAACAGGGGCAGAGATGTGTAGAAGTTATCTACGTACAGGTGGTAGCCTTTCTCCAGTAGGGGGTATGTGAGATCCCAAACAATTTTCCCGCTTGATCCCAAGTAGTCTGGGCAATTAGGGGGTTGCAGCTGGGTGTCCTTCCCTTCGTACACTTTGAAGGCATACAAGTAACCTGTGACTCGGTCACATAATTTGTATACCTTCACCCCATAGCGTGCCCTTTTACTGGGAATATATTGCTTCATCTTAAGCCTGCCACTAAACTTAAGAAGGGACTCATCCACACATATGTTTTTGTCTGGGGTAAACAGCAGGGGGAATAGTGCAGAAAAATAATTTAAAAGTGGCCGAATTTTGAAAAGTCTATCATAGTTTGGGTCATTTCGGGGAGGGCACTGGGTATTGTCGTTGAAATGAAGAAACCTCAATATCATGAGGTATCTGTTTCTGGGCATCACCTTGGAGTATATTGGCAGGTGTTGGAGGGGGTGGGTTGACCAATAGGACAGCAAAATGTTTTTTTTCGTGAGTCCCATGTTAAATGTGAGCCCTAAAAAAACCTTCAACTCCACCACCGTTAGGTCTCTCCATTCGTAGGGACGGGCATAGTAGGACGTTGGATTATTTGCAATGAATTGATGTGCATAAAGGTTGCACTGGGCCACAATACTTGACAGCATGTCCTCGGTAAAAAATAAACTAAAAAAATCTATTGGGGAAAAATTCTCCGTGTTCACCTGGACTCCTGGCTGGGCAGTGAAAGGGGGAATGTTGGCTTCTCCTGAATTAGGAGGAAGCCACAAGGAGTTCTGCAGGGCATAGGGAAGGCTGGCTTGGGTCCTTGGCCTTTCTTGCCGAGGCACTGCGGTGCTGGTGGACGGGACTGCCGTGCTGGTGGACGGGACTGCCGTGCTGGTGGACGGGACTGCCGTGCTGGTGGACGGGACTGCGGTGCTGATGGACGGGACTGCCGTGCTGGTGGACGGGACTGCCGTGCTGGTGGACGGGACTGCCGTGCTGGTGGACGGGACTGCCGTGCTGGTAGATGCCACTGCCTCCCCACCAGAACGCCTTCGTTTGGTGGGCCGAATCTCTTCCTCCTCTGAGTCACTCAGTGTTTCACTACTGAGGACTGGCTCATAGTTTATGTCCGACTCGGAATCGGAAAGGGAATCTGAAAAAGAGAGCTCCCCGTTGCTCTCGTCGGCCTGGGACAGTATTTGGTACGCCTCCTCGGCGGAAAAGCTTCTTTTGGCCATGGTTGCTAAGCCTGCACTGATGAGGCGGCACTGATGAGCACAGATGGGCACTGAGGTGGCACAGAGGGGCACTGATGAGGTGGAACAGATGTGCACTGATGAGGTGGAACAGATGTGCACTAATGAGGTGGAACAGATGTGCACTGATGAGGTGGCACAGGTGTGCACTGATGAGGCGGCACAGGTGGGCACTGACGAGGCGGCACAGGTGGGCAATGACGAGGTGGAACAGATGTGCACTGAGATTGCACAGATGTGCACTTATGAGGTGGCACAGCTGGGCACTGATGGAATGGCACAGATGGGGCGGCACAGATGGGGCGGCACAGATGGAGCGGCACAGATGGAGCGGCACAGATGGGCGCTGATGAGGCGGCACAGGTGTGCACTGAGGCAGCACAGATGTGCACTGAGGCAGCACAGATGTGCACTGATTGGCACAGGTGGGCACTGAGGTGGCACAGGTGGGCACTGATGAGGTGGCACAGGTGGGCACTGATGAGGTGGCACAGGTGGGCACTGATGAGGTGGCACAGGTGGTCACTGATTGTGCAGATGTGCAGCTGGACACTAATCACCGCTGGGCAGACAGGTGGACACCGATTGGCACAGGTGGACACCGATTGGCACAGGTGGACACCGATTGGCACAGGTGGGCACCGATTGGCACAGGTGGGCACCGATTGGCACAGGTGGGCACCGATTTGGCACAGGTGGGCACCGATTGGCACTGTACTGATGCTGCACTGTACTGATGGGGCACTGTATTGATGGGGCACTGTGTTGATGGGCACTGTATTGATGGGCACTGTGGGCACTGTAGGCACAGTAAATGTTAATTACAAACTCACAGATCGCTGACAGTTTCTCTCTCTCCTCACACGCTGTCTCTGTGTGAGGAGAGAGAGCCGGCAATGAGAGATGATCTCAATTGTTTACATTTTAGATCATCTCTCATTGGAGGCAGCGATCGCGCTGTAAACGGCCGCTGTGATTGGCCGTTTACAGCGATCTGTGATTGGCTGTGTCCAAGGGACACGGCCAACACAGAATTTCCCCGTTGCGCGCTCGTGAGCGCGCACGGGGAGCGAGGAAAGGGGAGGCCGTCATATGACGTCCTCCCGGGAATTGACATCCGTGCTGAAGCCGTCATTCGGCTACGGCCGGATGTCAGGTGGTTAAAAAAAGACTCCTCAGGAATATTCCTCCATTTATTAATTGCATTAAAATATTACACCAAGTCTTGCTGTTCTAGAATGTGGCTGATAATGCTAATTTCCATTAATCAATGTAAATGAGACTCTTAGTACAATTCACCAGTGAGTAACTTCCCTATTATGTGAACGCGGTCGCATTCCTTTGTCTTTGGGTGTTGTTTTTAATGGAGTTAAAAATAAAAAAAGAAGGATCTCATATCGGCAGAACTGGATGTACTTTACTGGCTGTTCTGGAATTCAGCGTTACCACTAATTTTTAAATTGTTGTCTGTCAGAGAGAACAGTCCTAGATGGCTTGCTGTATAATGAATCCCTTCCTAGACCCTGAGTAGCTGGAATTACAACCGGGTTTTAACTTAAAAAGTCAGAGGTGAGTTTTGATGAGTAAAGCTGGCCACACACAGTAGATTTCTGAATGAATCTTCGTATGAATATTCTCCGTACATTCCATGATGACCTGACTAATGTCCTTCAAAGGTACCTCAAAATTTTGTTTGCTTCTAACATTCGATTTTGGAATGAATGGACTTTTCTCAAATGACCACCACATACACTGTAAAAAATTCATTCGGCTCCTTTGAAAAAACGAATGCTAATTTGAACCCACTAACAATCAGAAAATTGAATGAACATTCTTTTCAAATAATTTATTGAGAATACAACAATACAATTTTACAGTACTGGTTTTAAAATTATGTAAGGTTACAAAATATGAGGAAAAGGAACTTCTCAATCATAACTTAGAATAATAATACTTAAGTTATCTTGTAGAAATAGGTGAGAAAATCTATTATCCAATGTAATATCTGAATTATATGGTTATAACAATTAATGGAGCTTTTGTAATTGGAAAAATAAATAAATAAGTAAGTAGATAAATAAATAAATAAATATATATATATATATATATATATATATATATATATATATATATATATATATATACACAATATGTCACAATAGTGAGACATAAAATGCAACTAAATTAGATAAATCGGGTATTAATGAGATGACTTAGAGAGACACCCAAACAACCAGGGCCAAGGTCCGGCTATTTGGTCCGGCATATCCCAGGTGCATGGGTGCCCCTCCAAAGCATCCCTATCAAAGGTATATTTCGTTTGCATCTGAAAAAGACATAGTTTGCCTAACCAAATAATAATTTAATAGAAATAGATAAAGACATATTTTATTATTATACATCACTAAAAATAAAATGTAATAAGTGGAAATATGTGGTGGGATCTGAAAGGGTTATGGAGGGAATTTGGGGTCTCCAGAGAGAAGTGAGTGTTAAATATTTATGGGAACATGTAATAATATAGACCGTGAAGGTGGTAGATCTCATTAGGGTAAAAGAAGTGAATAGTTCAAATCCGGTGGTAGTATGTGTGCTATCCATGGAAGCCAAAGAGATTCAAATTTGTCCAGTTTATCAAGTATGATCGCCTCCATTTTAGCATGGATCATAGCTTGAGTTACACGTTGTTTTACAGATATGTCACAAAGCTTATTGGTTTTCCAGGCTTTTGCTATCGATTGTTTTGCAGCTGTTGTGACATATAGTAAAAGTTTAAATTGACGTTGAGTTAAGTTTCTTGGCTTATTATTTAGGAGGGCTACCAATGGATCCGGTTGTAATGTGGTTTCAAACATTATAGAGAGAATTTGAAATATTTTTGACCAATATGTTTGGACTATTGGACAAGTCCACCCAATATGCAGATGTGTACCAATGTCGCTGCATCCGCGAAAACGGTGAGGGGGGTATTGGGGAAGGTATTTTGATATACGTGCTGGCACTAAATACCACCTGGTAAGAACTTTATAATTTGTTTCTAGGGCAACTATGTTGGGTGTGGCTGATTTTGTAGATTGCCAGATTTGTGACCTATCCAGTGAGTCTGGAGGAAGGTTTAAATCAGCTTCCCATTTGGTAGTATAAGACGGGGGAGAGGAATTTGTTTGTGAAAGTAGTTGAGCATATATGTCAGAGATAAGTCCTCGTCTGTGTGGATCTGACATACATGATCGTTCAAATGAAGTATATTCTGGAGCTGTCAAGTTTGTGAGGATGTTTTGGGATAAAAAGTTTTTAATTTGTAAGAATCTAAATGTTTCATTACTGGGTATGTTGTGTGTCTGAATGAACATTCTTAAAGAGGTTGTAAACCTCCATTTTCAAGTTGTACCTATAGGTAAGTCTATAATCAGGCTTACCTATAGGTACAGTAAATATCTCCTAATTGTTTAGGAGATATTTACTATACCTATAGGTAAGCCTATATTTGTACTGCGCCGATGATGTCATTGGCGCATGCACTGTGAAGAATCGGCCCTCCGTGCCATTTCTTCACTTCCTCTACACGAGTGCCGTGACTGGTGGCTCCTGCGTGGGAGTGGCGTCGCAAGACTATGGCCAGTCACAGAGCCAGAATCTGCAACCTGGAAGGAAGAGGGGTGACCATGCATACGGCCTCCAGGGGGGACAGCGCTGGCTTTGTTTGCAGGTGTCACATAATGTGCTAGTATGCGATGCATACTAGCACATTATGCTTTTACTTTGCAGGGAACAAAAAAGGAAGTAAAACCCATCAGGGTTTACTTCCTCTTTAAGCACTTCAGCCCCGGAAGGTTTTATCTCCTTAATGACCAGAGCATTTTTTGCGATTTGGCACTGCGCCGCTTTAATTGACAATTGTGCGGTCGTGTAACGTTGTACCCAAACAAAATTGACGTCCTTTTTTTTCCCCTACAAATAGAGCTTTCTTTTGGTTGTATTTGATCACCCCTGCGGTTTTTATTTTTTGCGCTATAACCAAAAAAAGAGCAACAATTTTGAAATAAAAAACAATATTTTTTACTTTTCGCTATAATAAATATCCCACATTTATTTTTTTGAAAACAAATTTCTTCATCAGTTTAGGCTGATATGTGTTCTACATATTTTAGGTAAAAAAAAAAATTGCAATAAGCGTATTTTGATTGGTTTGGGCAAAAATGATAGCATCTACAAAATAGGGAATAGATTTATGGCATTTTTATTTTATTTTTTTTACTAGTAATGGCGGTGATCTGCGATTTTTATCATGACTGCGTCATTGTGGTGGACAGATCGGACACTTTTTGACACTTTTTTGGGACCAGTGACTTTTTGACTATAAATAGCCACTGATTACTGTGCAAATGTCACTGGCAGGGAAGGGGTTAACACTAGGGGGCGATCAAGGGGTTAACTGTGTTCCCTATGAGTGTTTCTAACTGTGGGGGGGGTGGGCTTACTGAGACATGACAGCGATCCCTGTTCCCGACCACTGGGAACAGTAGATCCCCATCATGTCTCCTGTCAGAATGAGGAAATGCCTTGTTTCCCAGTTCTGCCTGTGTACAAGGTAATCACGGGCCGCTGGAGGACATCGAGTCCTCCTGACCCACAGGCATCCTCCCGCAACCTGCAACTGAGCCTGCGCGAGCTGCCTTACACCTACTGCGATTTGCGCAGGAGAGCCATTGTGCCGCAGTCAAACGACGGTGGCCGGTCTTTAAGCGGTTAAACCAAAAATTTCTAACAAAATTCTACAAGTATATATATATATTTTAGCAGAGACCCTAGAGAATAAAATGGCGGTTGTTGCAATATTTTATGTCGCTCTGTATTTGTGCAGTGGTCTTTCAAAGGCAATTTTTTGGGAAAAAATACACTTTCATGAATTAAAAAAAAAACAAAACAGAAAAGTTAGCCCAATTTTTTCTATAAAATATGAAAGATGATATTACGCCAAGTAAATAGATGCCTAATATGTCATGCTTCAAAATTGTGCACACTTGTGGAATGGCGACAAACTACATCACCTAAAAATCTCCATAGGTGACGCTTTAAAAACTTTTAATGGTTACCAGTTTAGGGTTACAGAGGAGATCTAGTGCTAGAATTATTGCTCTCGCTCTAATGATCGTGGCGATACCGCACTTGTGGTTTGAACCCTGTTTACATTTGCGGCCGTGGCTTACGTATGTGTTCTCTTCTGTGCGCGAGCATAGATGGATGGAGCACTTTGAAAAAGAAAAATGTTTTTATTCATTTTATTTTTTTATTTTTACACTGTCCCTTAAAATTTTTAGTTTCTATAACTTTTATTTCTGTCACATGTTTGTATTTTTTTGGAGGGATCTGGATCTAATAGATCCCAAATCCCTTCTTTGCACTTAAAAGCATTCAAAAAAGCCAAGTTCGGCTGTTTTGAATACTGCCATTTTTAAAAAAAATCTGGCACCTTTAAAGCTCCAGTAAACTGGAAGTGACGTCACTTGCGGGTTTCTACATTCAATCAGCTTTAATCGGGTCTCCGGCCAGCCGATGGACGTGCCGTCCCCTCCCGCTACTCATGATAGCAATTGAGCGGCTGCTTGGCTGCATTGGTTGTCATCACAAGAAAGCCGACCGTTGCTACAACCACTTGAAGCAGAATGACGTACAGGTATGTGATTTTGCGTCAAGTGGTTAAAACTTCTTTGCGGTACAAGCGAAGAAAGCTTAGACTTCTGTAGTGTATCAATGCTTTTACTGAACAGAGAAGCTGCACATACAACTGCAGGGTACACAATTTATAGATTACAAAATATGGCTACAACATGCACAAACCAATTATCCTTTCTAGCAAAATAATCATGTACAATATGTACACAATAAATTAACTAAACAGTTACTCAACTTGGGCTTTCAATTGACGGAGTGATCTTCGGGGATGCAACCAGGGCAGTTTTTTCCACTGGGCACGCTGGGCAGTTGCCCGGGGGCCCCACTTGCCTGGAGGGCCCCATCCAGGGCCGATCCTCAGCGCTGCAATCTGCTGCTTAAGTTGACTGACTGCACCGATTGCTCACTTGCTAGAATTACTGGCCGCCCAGCGTCTAGGTAGCAACCAGTGACGTCAGTCAGAGGCCGTGGCCGCCCCAGCATTCATAGAGCCCTGTGGCCACCCCTAGCGCTTGTGAACAAGCTCCGCCCACCTCTGCCATGTTTTTCAGACAGCGTGGAGAGGGAGCAGAGTGGAAAGACTGCCCTGATTGATAGCTGGCGCTGCCTTGCTGCTGTGAGTGGCACACTGTACTGCACCAGGCCGGTGGCCTCAAGTAAGTCTAACACTGTCTACTTAATTAAGTTCAAGTTGTGCATCAAACACAGCCACTGTCTGTGCCCCTCAAAAGCTTTCACTGTGCCCATCAAACACAGCCACTGTGCCCATCAAACGCTGCCACTGTGCCCATCAAACAGCCACTGTGCCCATCAAAAACAGCCACTGTGCCCATCAAACGCTGCCGCTGTGCCCATCAAAAGTTATATTGTCCAAACATTGTGTTAATGTTTAAACACTGATTTTGTTGGAAGTACCAATAAATATAGCCTTATTGATAATTTGCATTTTTATTCTCATGCGTGATTGTGTAGACAGGGCCCCAGTGCACTGTATTGCCCGGGGGCCTATAATGCTCCTAAGATGGCCCTGGATGCAACACCAAACATCTTTCTCTGAAGTCTTCCAGCCCACGTCTTTCTCCTTTGTGTTCCAAACCAACTCTGTCTTTTGCATCTCCCAGGTCTGTTTCAAAAGTCCTAAACTCCTCCCCCTAACTTCCTGTATATTGTATCCTGTCCTATGCTTAGCTCATAAACCAATCCAAATTGGTTGATTTGCATATCGATAGGGGGAGCCTTGGCTTCTTCAAAACAGCACATGGTCTTAAAAATCTAACTATGCAATCTAACTAACAAATAAATATGCTATAAAATCATCTAAATATCCATAGCAACACATTCCACCGCTTGACTTTAAAGAATTATATTTGAAAAATGTAAAACTGAGAAATTATCAACAGCTCTTAAAGCCTTTGTCCAGGAAGGAGTGAAAACAAGCGTGTTAGTTTAACCTCAGAAGACCCAAATATAGAACAAAACTGCAAAAAAAAAAATGTTTTCACCTTTTAGATATTCTGGTAGCAGAATTTCAGTAATGTTACTCATACTGTCAGAACAAATGTAGAGATCAGAAAAGGATTTATTTGAAGGTTTTTCAGCTTATTAAGTACCTAAATAGTAGCCTATATATCTATACACTAATTATCACAAAATAATGATGATACAAGTCATATTTTTAATTATTAATAATTTATTATAAAACTATGTTCAAACTGTTTTTACAAAACCTAACGCATTGAATGAAAACTTTGACATTTATTATGTTTAGCAATGTTTATAGCCATGCTCAGTTATGTGATAGTCCCAAAGACAGATCTTGTCCTCTGAGAAGCAGAGGTAGACATTGCACTTGCTGCAAAGTATGTTGGTATAACCTTTCCCACAGGGTCTGCGGTGTCTTCTATGTGTTTTTATAGAGAAATGTCCATACATGTCCTTGGAAATGTATTTTGGTGGATGTGCAGTTGACCTTTTGGCTGAGGTGCCATTTGAAGGACTCCCGTTTTCTGTGGCTGGTTTCTTCCTGTCCTTTAAGGGGCTCCGTCTGCAGAATTGGACTCCCATGGATTAAACTTGGTCGTCCTCTCTTTGGTTCTGCCGACTAGAATGAGAGAGGATGCTAACTTGGCTTGAAACAGCCTCCTGTTTAGTATATTTTTCTTGGGAGCATTCTTTGCGTTACAGTCCCATTTATACAGCAGCCATGCATTGATCACAGCTAGGATGATGGTGTCCCAGAAGATGTAAATGTACCAGCCGCGGGATATCAAAGAAAACTTATATTTTGCTGCAAATGAGTCCAACATTTCCACACTGCCAATGAATTTGTTATAGACACCCACACTGTAAGGCCTCTCAACTTCAACATATCTTTTGGTGGCTTTGTGCCATTGTTGAATCTCCTCCACCAGTTCTGGGCCAGCAAAGGATTTTGATTTTCCTTTTCCAGTTCACAGGCAATTTCACATTCTTCTTCATCACTTCTATCAGTATCCTCTGAGTCCATCTCAAAGTCACTGTCCCCATTTTGGATGGCATCAATGACATGAAAAACATTGTAGAAATTGCCCTTGGCTGGTGGCATTCTGAGATGGAAAGACTGATTATTTTCCAGGCTAAACAATCTCAATGTAAATTAATCCAAGTCATACATAAACATTCAAAAGACTTAACACATTCCAATCAATTAACACAATCTGCAGAGGGCACACAATACTGTCTGGCTAGCCCATTGTGCCCTATGCTTATAAATGCGATTGGCACCTATACCCCCTCCACATACCAGAACATTATCACTTGTCCATGTAGCAAGCAGATATGTAGGAAATGGCCAGAAACACAAAAGGACCAGTTAAGTATATACATAAAAGATAAATAATAAATAATGAATTTCTTAATTTAAACTTATATTATATTTTGATATAATCTCAAACTGGTATTGTAAATGACCTAAAACCGTAATTCTATGGCTTTTTACCACATGGAACAGGTGAAAACTGCAAGGTGCACAGGCTAATTCTGCTACTCCTTTAACCAAACATTGTAAAATTACAACACAGACATACCAAGCTCAAAATAATAATAAGATCAATGCATTCAATAGTACCTTGATATATGCATGATCTAGACATGTTATTATTCACAGAAAAAATAATTCAGGCAGTTTACATACTTTAATCTTTCTTTATCCAGTCCAGTTGTGTCCTTCAAGGCAAGTTCACAGGTTGACTAACTTCATGTCCAGGTAGACAGGCCTATTTACACTTTTTACCATCCAATATCAATGCTAGGCTGAACAATAGGATCTACTAATTATGTAAATTTGGTCTTTAGGTGAAAAACAAAAATGCTGGTTAATTTTAGAGTTAAAATTGATGTTGTAATATTACAACAGAGGGCCTAACAGGCTTAAACATAAATAGTGTTACTGCACATAAAAAGTGTGCATTTTATTCTATAATTTGTCCTATTTATGATTTTGGTACAAATCATTGCAAAGTGTATTACAAATGAAATGAAGTTTTTTTTCAGTGTGATATGTGTCAATATATGTAAAAGGTGTAAAATATTAATAAGCAAAGCAAACAAAAACAGAAAAAAAGTTTATTATTAAAATAAAATATAAAATCACCAGGAAAATTACAATTGAATGGAGAAGGAGAATACAGAGTTAATTAGTGCTGATTAGAGTAAACTAAGGGGTTAATAAGGCGTTCAACAGAGGAACATTTATTTTTTTTAAAAAAAGGTTTGTTTGCTTGTCAGGTTGCTTTAACTCTCTTTATCTGCAGATTAAAGTTCATCCCATTGATCTGTACATGAAAAACACAGAAAGTTACAAATGATACAATGTTCCAATGTAACTTTCGGAGCAATGTTGCTGATAAACATTGCCAGACTACTTTTTTTTGACAGCTCCTGCTGCCAACCTCTGTGTACTCAGAAATGCAGCTGTGATAATTTAGAGCTGAATTGCTGGGTACTGAGACAGGGAGGGATCCTGGCAGAAGAGCAGAAGGACTGGATGTACTAGACATGCCCTGTGTACAATGATGACATGTTTTTGGGCGTGTTTGGTACGCCCAGATTCTGCACCTGGTTAAAAGAATAAGAGACATCCAAACCAGCTTAAATGTTCCTTCAAACTGTGTCAAAAAACATAGTTCACTGCTCACATTTCTCTATCTTCCCAGTTCTAACTGCAAAACTATTGTAGGGTACCCACTGTTGCCTTGTAACACTTTTATGGAAAGGCATTGATTTCCAGTAGAAGGAATACATTTTCTCTGTGCTGGCCTGGGAACACTGGCGTGTTGTTGTTTAGTCTTCACAGCATGGCACTCTCTAGCAAAATGCCCAATTCTATCACAACAAAAACACCTAATGTGACTGAATCTACCATTCCTAACCAATTGCTTCCCCCTCTTAAGCAATGCTGGTGTAGGAATCCCATCTATTTCCTTTCTAGGGACCCCCACCTTGAGTAAATCAGTCCACATGTGTTTCCTGGAGACCATAGGCCTCACCTTCCTTTTATCTGACTCAGCTTGGTCATCACTATTTGAGCTTTAGTCTAATTTCTTACAGATGGCCAGCCGCAAAATGTATATATGTCAAAAAAGGGTTAAAATCCTGCGCTTATCCTGCTCTCCTTGTAAAGGGAAGTGTGACTATTGAAATGGAGAAATCAAGCACATAAATAAATGAAAATATATAGATAAATGAAAGCTGCAACCTAAAAGGTCCGAACCCCTACCATAAGCATAGATAATTAAAAGAAACAGGTGCGCTAATCTACTGTATAAGAATATTCATGGCGCAAAAATGCACATGACAAAAATTTAAGGGCATAAAATCCACTCCTACAAAAACAAGTCTGTAAAAATAAATCAAAAAATTGGATGAAATGACGCATAAAGTGATAAATATATGATTCAGTTCATAAAAGGTGTAAAAAGATGTGCATGAAAAATGTCCAACTAACAAACCCTTATAAAAAAGGGAACTGAGTGAACCAAATATGTGAAAAATTCTTCAAGGGAATTGGGTGAACCAAATATAAGGGAACTTCAGTGCTTTTCAAAACACAAAGACTTTAACCACTTCAGCCCCGGAAGGATTTACCCCCTTCCTGACCAGAGCACTTTTTACAATTTGGCACTGCGTCGCTTTAACTGCTAATTGCACAGTCATGCAATGATGTACCCAAACAAAATTTGCGTCCTTTTCTTCCCACAAATAGAGCTTTCTTTTGATGGTATTTGATCACCTCTGCAGTTTTTATTTTTTGCGCTATAAATGGAAAAAGACCGAAAATTTTGAAAAAAAATATTTTCTACTTTTTGTTATAAAAAAAAATCCAATACACTCAATTTTAGTCATGCATTTAGGACAAAATGTATTCAGCCACATGTCTTTGGTAAAAAAAAAATGTCACTAAGCGTATATTTATTGGTTTGTGCAAAAGTTATAGCGTCTACAAACTAGGATACATTTTCTGGAATTTACACAGCTTTTAATTTATGACTGCCTATGTCATTTCTTGAGGTGCTAAAATGGCAGGGCAGTACAAAACCCCCCCAAATGACCCCATTTTGGAAAGTAGACACCCCAAGGAAATTGCTGAGAGGCATGTTGAGCCCATTGAATATTTATTTTTTTTGTCCCAAGTGATTGAATAATGACAAAAAAAAAAAAAAATTACAAAAAGTTGTCACTAAATTATATATTGCTCAAACATGCAATGGGCATACGTGGAATTACACCCCAAAATACATTCTGCTGCTTCTCCTGAGTATGGAGATACCACATGTGTGGGACTTTTTGGGAGCCTAGCCGCGTACGGGGCCCCGAAAAGCAAGCACCGCCTTCAGGATTTCTAAGGGTGTAAATTTTTGATTTCACTCCTCACTACCTATCACAGTTTTGAAGGCCATAAAATGCCAAGATGGCACAAACCCCCCCAAATGACCCCATTTTGGAAAGTAGACACCCCAAGCTATTTGCTGAGAGGCATGTTGAGTCCATGGAATATTTTATATTTTGACACAAGTTGCGGGAAAGTTACACTTTTTTTTTTGCACAAAGTTGTCACTAAATGATATATTACTTACATAGGCCATGGGCTATGTGGAATTGCACCCCAAAATACATTTAGCTGCTTCTCCTGAGTATGGGGATACCACATGTGTGGGACTTTTTGGGAGCCTAGCCGCGTACGGGGCCCCGAAAACCAATCACCGCCTTCAGGATTTCTAAGGGTGTAAATTTTTGATTTCACTCTTCACTGCCTATCACAGTTTCGGAGGCCATGGAATGCCCAGGTGGCAAAACCCCCCCCAAATGACCCCATTTCGGAAAGTAGACACCCCAAGCTATTTGCTGAGAGGCATGGTGAGTATTTTGCAGCTCTCATTTGTTTTTGAAAATGAAGAAAGACAAGAAAAAAAAATATTTTTTTCTTTTTTCAATTTTCAAAACTTTGTGACAAAAAGTGAGGTCTGCAAAATACTCACTATACCTCTCAGCAAATAGCTTGGGGTGTCTACTTTCCAAAATAGGGTCATTTGGGGGGGTTTTGTGCCACCTGGGCATTCCATGGCCTCCGAAACTGCGATAGGCAGTGAAGAGTGAAATAAAAAATTTACGCCCTTAGAAAGCCTGAAGGCGGTGCTTGGTTTTCGGGGTCCCGTACGTGGCTTGGCTCCCAAAAAGTCTCACACATGTGGTATCCCCATACTCAGGAGCAGCAACAGAATGTATTTTGGGGTGTAATGTCACATATTCCCATGGCAGTTTGAGCAATATATCATTTAGTGACAACTTTGTGCAAAAAAAAAAAAAAAATGTCTTTTTCCCGCAACTTGTGTCACAATATAAAATATTCCATGGACTCGACATGCCTCTCAGCAAATAGCTTGGGGTGTCTACTTTCCAAAATGGGGTCATTTGGGGGGGTTTTGAACTGTCCTGGCATTTTATGCACAACATTTAGAAGCTTATGTCACACATCACCCACTCTTCTAACCACTTGAAGACAAAGCCCTTTCTGACACTTTGTTTTTTTTTGCAAGAAAATTACTTTGAACCCCCAAACATTATATATTTTTTTAAAGCAAATGCCCTACAGATTAAAATGGTGGGTGTTTCATTTTTTTTTCACACACTATAACACACTATATTGCCCAAATGTTTGATGAAATAAAAAAGATGATCTTAGTCCGATTACATGGATACCAAACATGACATGCTTTAAAATTGCGCACAAACGTGCAGTGGCGACAAACTTAATATATTTTTAAAAGCCTTTACAGGTTACCACTTTAGATTTACAGAGGAGGTCTACTGCTAAAATGACTGCCCTTGATCTGACCTTCGCTGTGATACCTCACATGCATGGTGCAATTGCTGTTTACATTTGACGCCAGAACGACGCTAGCGTTCGCCTTAGCGCGAAAGCAGGGGGGGACAGGGGTGCTTTTTTTTTTTTTTTCTTTATTATTTTTTTGCTATTTTATCTTATTTTTAAACTGTTCCTTTCATTTTTTTTTAATCATTTTTATTGTTATCTCAGGGAATGTAAATATCCCCTATGAGAGCAATAGGTAGTGACAGGTACTCTTTTTTGAAAAATTGGGGTTTATTAGCCTCTAGATCTCTCCTCTGCCCTCAAAGCATCTGACCACACCAAGATTGGTGTGATAAAATGCTTTCCCAATTTCCCAATGGCGCTGTTTACATCCGGCGAAATCTAAGTCATGAAATGCTCGTAGCTTCCGGTTTCTTAGGCCATAGAGATGTTTGGAGCCACTCTGGACTCTGATCAGCTCTATGGTCAGCTGACTGAATCACCGGCTGCATTCTCAGGTTCCCTGTTGAGACAGGAGAGCCAGAGAAAAACATGGAAGACGGTGGGGGGGGGGCATTCCCTCCCACTGCTTGTAAAAGCAGTCTAGAGGCTAATTAGCCGCTATGATTGCTTTTACATGAAAGTCGACCGTTGGCTGAAAAGAATGATACCAAGATGATACCTAAACCTGCAGGCATCATTCTGGTATAACCACTCAAAGTCGTGAATGGCGTACCTGAAGACAAAAAAATGGTTAATAAAACACAGTAAATGGTAAAGTATAAAAAATTGCATACCTGAAAAGCAAACATGATAAAACATAATAACAATAAAACATTGCAGAATAGAATACAGTAAAAAAGAGCAGAACAATAGAGAGAGAATAGAGAGAGAGAGAGAACAATAAAACGACAACTATTTTTTTTTTATTTTATATATTTTTTTGTTTTGTTTTGTTTTTTTGTTTTTTGTAACTGTAACTTTTTAAACTGTAACTGGTTCCAGGTTCGGGTCTCTCAAAATGCCATGGCATCTTGGGAGACCCTGTGAAAGTGTGCCTAGTCTGTGCAATTCTGTACCCTACGCTAATACTCAACTAGTGAATGGTAGCGTTCAAAACATTCACCAATGCAAAGAGCAGGATTGTCAGGACAGGAAGGACAATAATAGCGGGTGTCACACCTATATCCGCGCTTGCTGCAGACACATCTTTTTTGGGGGGGTTCGTTGGGTAGGGGTACTCGGGAGGACATAAAGAAAATGCCTCTCATGCAGCCGACTGCATTTGGTTGGGGATGTGAATGGGGGAAGTACGGGCGCTGCAGAAGTGGTGGGTTCCCAATTATTAGGATTGGCGAATGCAGCAGGAAGGGCATTATGGGCACGACAGGCCTGTGTTTGTCTTCTTCTTGGTGGCAGCGGGACACTACTTGTGCTTGCCACCTCACCAGCTTGAACTGCACTTATGGGACTCGCCACGTCACCAAGTGTTACTGCAGTGCTGGTTTGACTATGACCGGGGTGTACTAGGCCGCTGGTGCTTGCCAGTTCACCAAAACGCTACCAAAAAAACTGTTAGCGATCGCAGGGATCAGGCCTGACTCTGCGAACGCTGCAGTTACGTGTTTAGTGTTTTGTAAGTGACAGTGATCGATTGATACTGCACTTGGGTGGGCTGGGCTGGACCGGGCGGAGGGGAAAAATGCAGGTGCTAGCAGGTATCTGGGCTGATCCCGCTAACACTGCGTTTTTGGGAACCCTAAACTACTGGGGACGCTAGTATAGATCTGATCGGATCAGATATTATACCACTAAGGGAGGCGTATGCTGTGTGCGTGGGTGTTAGCGGTACTGGCGCTAACCTGACGCTGCCTGGGGCGACGCATATCACCGCCCGGTGATCAGGGGGCTAAACCTTTATTAGGTAATAAACGGCGGGTGCCCTGACACTATAAAAAATAAACGAACTAACCAGCGTCACCCGAAACAGTTATACGGTGATCACTGGTGAAAGGGTTAACTAGGGGGGAATCAAGGGGTTTAAACCTTTATTAGGTAGTATATGGGGGTCCCGATGCTATAAAATGCTGACGGCGAACCTAAATATTTACCTCCCTAACTAGCGTCACCAGTGACACTAATACAGAGATCAGAAAAATGATCGCTTAGTGATACTGGCGATGGGGGTGATCAAGGGGTTAAAACTTTATTAGGGGGGGTTAGGGAGGTACCCTAGACCTAAAGGGGGCTAACAATAACTGCCCTACCACACTAACTGTCACAAACTGACACCAATGCAGTAATCAGAAAAAAAAAAAACTGCTTGGTGTCAGTGTGACGGGGGGGGGGGGGGGGGTGTAATGTCTGTCAGGCATGTTCTACTGTGTGTGTGTTGTGCACTCACTTGGATGTCTTCTCTCCTCTGCGCCGGAACGGGAAATACCAAGCCTGCTGTTTACTATACAGCAGCAGAGGAATGATTTCTTTGGCCGGGAGTGATCGGGAGGGGGTGGCCATGAATGGATGGCCTCCCCCTTGCCTCCGATCGCCGGGGGAGAAACGCCGACCGCCTCGGGCACCAGGGGGGGGGGTCCGCGGAAGGCAGATGATGCACAGGTACATGATTCTGCCTGCCCGTGCCATTCTGCCGACGTATATTGTCGTGAGGCGGTCGGTAAGTGGTTAATATCCCGTCACCACATAGATTCACTTCTTACCAGATTGCAGTAGTTTCAAGCATTGGATAATAATCCCACCATGCTCCAACTGACTGGGCTGTAAAAACAAACCAAATTCCAGATAACAGCGGTATCAGACACTGGACAATGATCCCATCAGGCTCCAACACCTTACACTGTAAAAGTGGACCCGGTTTTTCAATGGACGCAGAAATCGCGGTTTCCTTGGAAAAGCTGATATGCAATCTGGCGGCTCAAGGAAAAATCCCAGGGCATAAAGGAAGAAGAGGATAGCCTCGTAATGCAATATGTTTCAACAAAAGGGTTTATTAAAACAGCACACTAAAAACTTCCATCAAGGCAACCAAACATCAGCAAAAATAAATGCACATAAAAAACAGAGCGGAGGTTTGCACCAACCAGCTCAAACAGAGGTCTCACAATGGGGTCCACCCATCTAGTTTCTCCATAATAGGCTTCAGCTGGGAAAGGAGACTCACCCAAGACATCTGCTAATAACATATAGATACAAGTGGATGTGAGTCACATCGGAAGTTGAATTGATCTATACATCCTTTTGGTGTCACCTAGATGGGACATGTAAGAAATTCTAAATAAGAATAAAAATATGCTATGCCACCAAAGTGTAATCAATACTTGGTATTAGGCGTGCATTAGTCCAGGTTCACACTGAGCTGCGGGAATGAAGCCACGCAAGCTCAGCTGAACTCACACAATTTCACTCCCATATGTCAGTCCGGACCTCGGCTGCGATCCCAGAGACATCCGCGCAGGTTTCTGCACAGATGTCAATGTAAACCGCAGACCGAAATCGCGAAAAACGGTACAGAAACTACCTCTTGAAATCGGTGCAGCGCCGCAGATGCTATTAGTGTACAGCGAAGACACATCAGCTGTACACTGTTATTCCCCATCAGATATGGGTATCAGGCAGCAAAACACTTCCTTTATAAAGACAACTGACTGACTATTCCCCATAAAAATTTCATTTTGGAACTTTTACGTTCCAGACTGGCGTTGTGATGGGGGCAAAATTTGCCCCCAGTCTAGCCAATCTGTTTATGGCTTTATGGGAAATTGAGGTGATTTTTACAGATAGACATCCTAATTTCAGGTTTTGGCATCGTTACATTGATGATGCCTTTTTAATATGGATGGGGGATGAGAACTCTCTTCATATTTTTCATGCTCTGATTCATGATCTGAATACTAACAATTGGGGTATAAGGTTTACTCATGAATGGAGTGATACTTCCATCAACTTTTTGGATGTTACTATATTCAAGCAACACAATAAACTTCTGACAAAAACGTTCTTTAAAACCACTGATAGAAATGGTTTTATACCAGTTGGGAGTTGTCATCATCCCAACTGGTTACAATCAGTTCCTAAAAGTCAATTTCAGACGAAATTGCTCTAACGATTTTAGTCTGCAGGCATTCACTCTGAGAGATCTCTTCATGGAGAAGGTTTATGATAATTGCGTTCTAGAATCAGAAATCCAGAGAATATCGACTCAGGATAGAAACACACTCTTAGTCCATAGAGACACAAAAGTTAATGTTTCTAATAAATTTGAATGCTCCTTTTTGACCACTTTCTCTTCCCAGTATAAATGGTTTAATACAATTTTGACAAAACACTGGAAAGTCCTGAAGGGAGATAATGTGTTGGGTCCAGCTCTCCCTGATCGAGCGAATGTCATTTTTAGAAGAACCCAAAACTTGAAAGATTTGGTAGCTCTTAGTTCCATGGAGGTGTTCCCTAAAATCAGAATGTTTGGGAATCTAAAACGCTTTAGGTGTAAAGTATGAAAATTGTCCAAAATCTCAAACTATACCACTACCATGCGGACAGGGAGAAATAGTTGCGCTAATATATGTGAAATATAACTATAAGTCAAACAGCATTTTACTCATGACCCTATAATTATAAATGAAAATAAACAATACCTTCATTTATAATTATAGGGTCATGAGTATAATGCTGTTTGACTCATAGTAGCGCTAATACATGTGATATATAACTATCTCTCCCTGTCCGCATGGTAGTGGTATAGTTTGGGATTTTGGACAATTTTTCACTGATTTATTTATTTAAGTGGCAGCTTTTCATTGTACACTGTGGGAGTACACATTATCATTTATTCATTTTTCTTTGGCGCAGTGGAGTAAGAGAATATCAGGGGCGGCTTATTACAGTTCTCTTTCTATATACCAAGGTGTAAAGTATGTAAGGATTTAAAAACTACGAGGACTTCTTCCTTTACATCTCATACTACCAAATGTACCTTTCCCATTAAGGAGTTCATTACATGTGGAACTGTAGATGTCATATACCTCTTGAGGTGCCCATGTGGGTTCCAATATCCTAAAGTGAGGATAGCGGAACATCTTGCGAATATCAGGAAAGGCTTTAAAGGGCACAGTGTGTCCAAGCATTTTCATGATTACTATAAGAGAGATCCGACTTTATTGCAGGTCACAGGCATTGAGAAATTCACACCCCATTGGAGGGGGAGCAATATGAAAAAAATCTTTATCCCGTCGTGAAACCCATTGGATTATTTATTTAGGTACTTCTAGACCCTTGGGAATGAACATAGAATGTGATATTAATTGTTTCATTGATAATAGCTGATCTTTCTTTTTCCATTGGTGCTAGTGTTATTTTTTTCAGTTCTTTTTAGTTTTTTTTTTTAGTATCCTTTTTAGATTATTATCTATACTACTATTTACTCAATGAAGGGTTCTCTTTTAATATTTGATTTGATATTATGTCTGCTTGTCATACTGGGTTATGTTATATTATGTTCCGTTCTAACTACCAATACATTGGGTTTATGATGACTCTTTAATATGTATATGTATCTGCAAATGGTGATCATCGTGGAGAGAATACGTTGATCTCGACATCCTGAACATATTTAAAATTTAAAAATAATTAGTTTTGGAAAGAGGTTTTTTAATTGAATTTATTTTTTTAAATCTTTTTTTAATTAATTTTTTTTTTACATTTGGCCCTGGTTCACACTGGGGTGATTTGACATGTCAATTCGCATGTCAAATCGGCGGCAATTGCCGTCAATGGCACCGTCCTAATCGGTGCAACGCCGCATCTGCGGCACTGCACAAATTTCAAGGGGTAGTTTCTGTACTGCTTTTTGCCATTTTGGGTTTACATTGACATCTGTGCAGAAACCTGCGCGGATGTCTCTGGGATCGCAGCCGAGGTCGGGACTGACATGTAGGGGTGAAATCGTGCAATTTCAGCTGAGCTTGTGCGGCTTCATTCCCGCAGCTCGGTGTGTACCTGGGCTAATGCACACCTAATACCAAGTATTGATTACACTTTGGTGGCATAGCATATTTTTATGCTTATTTAGAATTTCTTACATGTCCCATCTAGGTGACACCAAAAGGATGTATAGATTAATTCAACTTCCGGTGTCACCCACATCCACTTGTATTTATATGCTATTAACAGATGTCTTGGGTGAGTGGGAGCCTGATGGGATCGTTGTCCAGTCACTGATATCACTGTTATCTGGAATTTGGTTCATTTTTACAGCCCAGTCTGTTGGAGCATGGTGGGATTATTATCCAATGCTTGAAACTACTGCTATCTGGTAAGAAGTGAATCTATGTGGTGATGGGATATTAAAGTCTTTGTGTTTTGAAGATCACTGAAGTTCCCTTATATTTGGTTCACCCAATTCCCTTGAAGAGCACAGACTTTTTCACATACAATGGGGCAAAAAAGTATTTAGTCAGCCACCAATTATGCAAGTTCTCCCACTTAAAAAGATGAGAGAGGCCTGTATTTGCCATCATAGGTATACCTCAACTATGAGAGACCAAATGTGGAAACAAATCCAGACAATCACATTGTCTGATTTTTGAAAGAAATTATTTGCAAATTATGGTGGAAAATAAGTATTTGGTCACCTACAAACAAGCAAGATTTCTGGCTCTCATAGACCTGTATCTTCTTCTTTAAGAGGCTCCTCTGTCCTCCACTCATTACCTGTATTAATGGCACCTGTTTGAACTTGTTATCAGTATAAAAGACACCTGTCCACAACTTCAAGCAGTCACACTCCAAAGTCCACTATGGTGAAGACCAAAGAGCTGTCGAAGGACACCAGAAACAAAATTGTAGACCTGCACCAGGCTGGGAAGACTGAATCTGCAATAGGCAAGCAGCTTGGTGTGAAGAAATCAACTGTGGGAGCAATAATTAGAAAATGGAAGACATACAAGACCACTGATAATCTCCCTCTATCTGGGGCTCCACGCAAGATCTCACCCTGTGGGGTCAAAATGATCAAAAGAACGGTGAGCAAAAATCCAAGAACCACACGGGGGACCTAGTGAATGACCTGCAGAGAGCTGGGACCAACGTAACAAAGGCTACCATCAGTAACACACTACGCCGCCAGGGACTCAGATCCTGCAGTGTCAGACGTGTCCCCCTGCTTAAGCCAGTACATGTCGGGGCCCTTCTGAGGTTTGCTAGAGAGCATTTGGATGATCCAGAAGAGGAATGGGAGAATGTCATATGGTCAGATGAAACCAAAGTAGAACTGTTTGGTAGAAACACAACTCGTCGTGTTTGGAGGAGAGAGAATGCTGAGTTGCAACCAAAGAACACCATACCTACTGTGAAGTATGGGGGTAGCAACATCATGTTTTGGGGCTGTTTCACTGCAAAGTGAACAGGACGACTGATCCATGTACATGAAAGAATGAATGGTGCCATGTATCATGAGATTTTGAGTGCAAACCTCCTCCCATCAGCAAGGGCATTGAAGATGAAACGTGGCTGGGTCTTTCAGCATGACAATGATCCCAAACACACCGCCCTGTCAATGAAGGAGTGGCTTCGTAAGAAGCATTTCAAGGTCCTGGAGTGGCCTAGCCAGTCTCCAGATCTCAACCCCATAGAAAACCTTTGGAGGGAGTTGAAAGTCTGTGTTGCCCAGCGACAGCCCCAAAACATCACTGCTCTAGAGGAGATCTGCATGGAGGAATGGGTCAACATACCAGCAACAGTGTGTGACAACCTTGTGAAAACGTTTGATCTCTGTCATTGCCAACAAAGGATATATAACAAAGTATTGAGATGAACTTTTGATATTGACCAAATACTTATTTTCCACCATAATTTGCAAATAAATTCTTTCAAAAATCAGACAATGTGATTGTCTGGATTTGTTTCCACATTTTGTCTCTCATAGTTGAGGTATACCTATGATGACAATTACAGGCCTCTCTCATCTTTTGAAGTGGGAGAACTTGCACAATTGGTGGCTGACTAAATACTTTTTTGCCCCACTGTATTTGGTTCACTCAGTTCCCTTTTGTATAAGGGTTTGTCAGTTGGACATTTTTCATGCACATCTTTTTATGCACATTTTTTTTTTTGCACCTTTTATGAACTGAATCGTATATTTTTCACTTTGAGATATTTCATCCAATTTTTTAATTTATTTTTTTCACTTGTTTTTGTTGGAGTGGACGTTGTGCCCTCAAATTTTTGTCATGTGTATTTTTGCACTGTGAATATTCTTATAGATTAGCGCACCTGTTTCTTTTAAAGTGGTTGCAAACCCAAGATAAAAAAAAACCTGAAAGACAAAGGCATAATGAGCTAGTATGCATAGCATACTAGCTCATTATGTATTACTTAGATTATCATGTATTACTTAGATCGAAGCCCTCGCAGCAGTTCTTGCCGGTGACACCGCTCCCGGAGTTGCTTACGGTTATCGCGGGCTCCGGCACTGATTGGCCGGAGCCGCGATGACGTCACTCCTGTGCATGTGCGTGGGAGTTGCCGGTAATGGCACAGACTAACTACTTGCCGTTGCTTCAGTGTGCATGTGCCGATGATGTCGGCACATGCAAATACAGGGGATGTCTCCTAAACCATTCAGGTTTAGCTACAGGTAGGCATTACAGGTAGGTACAGGTAGGCCTTATTATAGGGTTAAGGGTTTACAACCACTTTAAGTATCAAAACGTATATATACATTACGGCTTTAAGGTGGTTTACCAGGATTATGGCTGAAGATATCAGCAATAACCCCAGTATGTTTTTTTGCAGGTGGCGGACGACTTTCTCCGGAAACCGCTCCGAGAGGCTTATGAGCCGCTTGAACGGTTTCCGAAGTGCAGCGATGGGAGGGGACGTCTGTGCTGTTTCTTGGGCTTACCGTTTCTGCCGGTTTGCCCGAGAAATGAAAGTAGATACTCTATGACCTTGGACGACCGGAGCCACATCATGACATCACTTCTGATCCACTTTGGAAGTAAATCTTTTTTTTTTCTTTTTAAAGCATCAAACAACCTTTAAAGAAGCGATTTGGGGTCTCCCTATGAAGAGGACCTGTCATCCTTATTTCTATTACAAGGAATGTTTACATTCAATGTAATAGGAATAAAAGTGATAAAAAAAAAATTAAAGGGACAGTGTAAAAATAAAAAGTAAAATAAATAATTATTAAAAATCCCCCATCCCTCCATGCTCACACAGAGAGGCGAATGCATACGTAAGTCACACATATGTAAACGGTATTCGCTCCACATGTGAGGTATTGTCACGAACATTACAGTGAGAGCAATAATTCTAGCACTAGACCTCTTCTGTAACTCTAAACAGGTAACCTGTAAAGGCATTTAAAGCGTTGCCTATGGAGATTTTTAAGTACCGTAGTTTGTCGCCATTCCGTGAGCGTGTGCTATTTTAAAGTGTGACATGTTAGGTATCTATTTACTCAGCGTTACATCACCTTTCACATTATACAAAAAAAATATGGGTTAAATGTTTGTTTTAGTTTTTTAGAATTCATTAAAGTGTGTTTTTTCCAAAATTGCGATTGTAAAACGCAGCGCAAATACAGTGTAACATAAAACATTGCAACAATCACCATTTTATTCCCTAGGGTCTCTGCTAAAAAAATGTTTGGGGATTATAAGTAATTTTTTAGCAAAAATTACTGTTTGCAACTTGTAAACAAAAAGTGCCAGAAAAAGCCTGGTCAGTAGGTGGTTTGGATTGGCTCCAATGACATGACAGAAGGAGTTGCAGGGGTTGATTTACTAAAACTGGAGCGTGCACAATCTGGTGCAGCTCTGCATAGAAAACCATTAGCTTTTAACAACTAGCTTGTTCAAATAAGCTTTGAGAAAAAAAAAAAAACCAACAACAACAAAAAAATGGAAGCTGATTGGTTTCTATCCAGAGCGGCACTAGATTTGGATTGTCCAGTTTTAGTAAATTAACCCCCATGTGTGAATAAAAATAACTGATTAGGTTTAATACTATAGGCTGTATGTCTGCTTGTAAGAGTATCGGGTTTGTTTCACCAGTGCTTGGTGTTCAGCATTAGACAAAGAGTTCCCCCAAAGTGACAATAAACTCTGGATACATATTTTTTTATTTTATTCAATTATGTATTTGTATCCTTAAAAATTGCCTTCTAGTGTTCTAAGCCTCCTCCAAATCCACAAGTTCCTTTTTTAGCTCCTGTGATCTGACTTCCTGTCTAATTGTTAGCTCATGGGGTCAGCCTGCTCCTTGGTAAGTATTCAGTCAGTTGACACCTGTAGTTCCACAGCCATGTGATAATGCTGACCAATGAGAAGAACATCTGAGGGTTCTTCTAGTAAGGTGTCCCAGAAGAAAGAAAAGCTTCTCTGGTCAGTGTGGTCAAGGTTCCCCATGACTAAGCTCAGAGGTGCGGAGCGAAACGCGTTGGTGTTGTGGCCTAGCTGAAGTCCAGGCTGAGGTTGCCACTTTCAACTGACCACACAGGGACCACACAGATGTGCGGCTACAGGGATCCTTCTCTCCCTTTGTACAAGCCATAGAGCTGCAGATTAATCATTAAAGAATCCCGATCTCAATTCAAGCCCCCTCACGATCTTAATCTGGCATTTCCACGATTCTATGTAACAAGTGCAGAGCAGTTCTCTACTCAGAGCTGTCAAAAAAAACAAAAACAAAGCCGTAAAGGTTTATCACAACATTGCTCAGCGCTGAGAGATAAAAAGAAACATTGTATCATTTAGTTCTTTTACATTAAGGGGATGAAATTTGGTTTGCAAATGAGGTCAGTTTAACCACTTAAAGAGGAACTGCAGGCTGCTCACATAATTTGTAGTAAAAACATCTTTGCCACTCTGAAGCTTCCCTCCAAGCACTTTGCATATTATTTTATATATACTGTGATTCTGTACTTGCCAGATATGCTGCAGAAATCTCCCTCCACTAAGTCTGGCTGCAACCATTTTAACTGTGGGCAGCTAAAGCTGCTGCCTGTTCACTTCCTGGATTTATACAGACACACAGAGGCACACCTCCAGCTCTGCAGCTCTCATTAGCCCTCTTATGACTCCCCCCCCTTCTCTTCCTGGCAAACTCTCACGAGAGTGAGAGAGCTGTGCATGATGTCATAAGCCTAGGCTTTTTACCAGACAAGAAACAGGAAGTGGGCTGTATAAGGTATTTACTGGCAGAAAAAAAAATGTTTTGGCTGGCAGAAGATTTAATAGATGAAAAGATGAAAAAGTTACTAAAGGTCCACTTTAAAGGCTAAGCCTTTTTCTGACACTTGTCGCTTACAAGTTAAAATCTGTTTTTTTTTTTTTGCTAAAATATTACTTAGAACTTAGAAATGATGGTTGTTGTAATATTTTATGTCACAGCGGTCTTTCAAATGGAATTTTTGGGGAAAAAAAGGCACTTCAATGAATTAAAAAAAAAAACGAAACGGTAAACTAATTTTTTGTATAATGTGAAAGATGATGTTACTCCGTGATAATCGTGATCTTTATTCTAAGCAAAACAATCGTAATTCTCATTTTCTCCAGAATCGTGCAGCTCTAACAAGCCACGGTAGGAGCTGGGAAGAGCTCGATCCCATGCCAGCACTCCCGGCAGCGGATGCTCAAAGATCTATATACACCCAGTTCTAATAGAGCCTGAGCGTCAGACTAACTTTGCATTGGGCCGCAGCATGGTCAAGGTGTCATGCTGACCAATGAGCACTTGCCATTGAGAACTATGTTCAGCAAGGTCCAGAGGGGTGGTCAGGATTTCTGGCTGTAGTTCACCTTCTCTTTTTTATAAAAAGGTGAACTTAACTTTTAAACTAAAATAATACTCAACTCATGGCATTACTGGTGTCAGCTGTCTCAATATCTACCAGGCAGCAGATTGCCTCCATTGCCCCCCAGGAGCCATTAATTAGACTTGGCATGAACAATTTTTAAAATATACTCTGTGCATACCTCACAACTTTTTGAGATTGGAATGAGGAACACCTATCAGCAAAAGTATGCAGGCATAGGACACACCCCTTGCCACGCCCCCTTAAAGGAGAATTGTACAAAAACAAACAAGATTGGTTAAACCCACAAGTGCTTTTTTTAACCACTACTATTCCTTTATATTGGCTTTTGGAATTTACAAATGTAGCAACTTAGAAATCAGATGAAAGGTTTAGTGCTGGAAAACACTTTCTGATAGATAAAAAGTGCATTTTATGTACAGTTATACTGAGGCGGAATGAGGGACAAATGAGGGACAGAGGGACATTGCTCCAAATCAGGGACAGTCCCTCGAAATCAGGCACATTTGTGAGTTATGCCCTGTGCTATTTTTCTTTTGTTTGTAAAAATGTTTTTTGATAAATGCTTTATTATGAAATATCTTTTAAATTGGTATTCCAGTATGCCAGTTGATTGTTTGTTTTTATCATTTTGCAAAATCGGTTTTGCCTTGAACTTTTGGCTTGACTTCCCAGAATCCATCAAGGGGTTGACGGCAGTTAGATTTTATTTAGCTGTTCTTATTCACTTTAGTTTAAATCTCGAAATGATTCACCCTTTGTTTTACATCATGCAGCAGCAGTGACCAGCACAGCAGTATATGGCATTTGTGATTTCAGTACTATATGTATGTACGTGTGTGTATGTATATATAAATACTATATACACATACAGTATATACTGTATAGATACTGTATGTTTATATATATATATATATATATACAGTCAGGTCCATAAATACTGGGACATCGACACAATTCTATTCTTTTTGGCTCTATACACCACCACAATGGATTTGAAATGAAACGAACAAGATGTACTTTAACTGCAGACTTTCAGCTTTAATTTGAGGGTATTTACATCCAAATCAGGTGAACGGTGTAGGAATTACAACAGTTTGTATATGTGCCTCCCACTTTTTAAGTGACCAAAAGTAATGGGACAGATTAACAATCATCCATCAAACTTTCACTTTTTAATACTTGGTTGCAAATCCTTTGCAGTCAATTACAGCCTGAAGTCTGGAACGCATAGACATCACCAGACGCTGGGTTTCATCCCTGGTGATGCTCTGCCAGGCCTCTACTGCAACTGTTTTCAGTTCCTGCTTGTTCTTGGGGCATTTTCCCTTCAGTTTTGTCTTCAGCAAGTGAAATGCATGCTCAATCGGATTCAGGTCAGGTGATTGACTTTGCATGACATTCCACTTCTTTCCCTTAAAAAACTTTTTGGTTGCTTTCGCAGTATGCTTCGGGTCATTGTCCATCTGCACTGTGAAGCGCCGTCCAATGAAAATGTCCTTTTGTCAGCAGTCACATCATCAATAAATGCAAGGGAACCAGTTCCATTGGCAGCCATACATGCCCACACCATGACACTACCACCACCATGCTTCACTGATGAGGTGGTATGCTTTGGATCATGAGCAGTTCCTTTCCTTCTCCATACTCTTCTCTTCCCATCACTCTGGTACAAGTTGATCTTGGTCTCATCTGTCCATAGGATGTTGTTCCAGAACTGTGAAGGCTTTTTTAGATGTTGTTTGGCAAACTCTAATCTGGCCATCCTGTTTTTGAGGCTCACCAATGGTTTACATCTTGTGGTGAACCCTCTGTATTCACTCTGGTGAAATCTTCTCTTCATTGTTGACTTTAACACACATACACCTACCTCCTGGAGAGTGTTCTTGATCTGGTCAACTGTTGTGAAGGGTGTTTTCTTCACCAGGGAAAGAATTCTTCGGTCATCCACCACAGTTGTTTTCTGTGGTCTTCCGGGTCTTTTGGTGTTGCTGAGCTCACCGGTGCGTTCTTTCTTTTTAAGGATGTTCCAAACAGTTGATTTGGCCACACCTAATGTTTTTGCTATCTCTCTGATGGGTTTGCTTTGTTTTGTTTTTTCAGCCTAATGATGGCTTGCTTCACTGATAGTGACAGCTATTTGGATCTCATATTGAGAGTTGACAGCAACAGATTCCAAATGCAAATAGCACACTTGAAATGAACTCTGGACCTTTTATCTGCTCCTTGTAAATGGGATAATGAGGGAATAACACACCTGGCCATGGAACAGCTGAGCAGCCAATTGCCCCATTACTTTTGGTCCCTTAAAAAGTGGGAGGCACATATACGAACTGTTGTAATTCCTACACCGTTCACCTGATCTGAATGTAAATACCCTGAAATTAAATCTGAAAATCTGCAGTTAAAGCACATCTTGTTTGTTTCATTTCAAATCCATTGTGGTGGTGTATAGAGCCAAAAAGATTAGAATTGTTTTGATGTCCCAATATTTATGGACCTGATTGTGTATGTATGTATATACATATATATATATATATATATATATATATATATATACACATTGTGGGATTGAATCACTAAAACGGGAGATTGCACCTTTGTTACCTTTGTTAAAAAAAATGGGAGATTGCAAAATCTGGTGCAGCCCTTCATGGTAGCCAATCAGCTTCTAACTTCAGCTTGTTCAGTTAACCACTTCAGCCCCTAAAGGTTTTACCCCCTTAATGACTAGACCATTTTTTGTGATACGGCACCACGTTACTTTAACTGACTATTACACGGTCCTGCGACGCTGTACCCAAATAAAATTGATGTCCTTTTTTTCCCCACAAATAGAGCTTTCTTTTGATGATATTTGATAATCTCTGCTGTTTTTTATTTTTTGCACTATAAACAAAAAAAGAGCGACCTTTTTATAAAACAAAACAATATTTTTTACTTTCTGCTATAAAACATATCCAATAAAAAATGTAAAAAAAAATCTAATTTCTTCATCAGTTTGGGCCAATATTTATTCTGCTACATATTTTTGGTAAAAATATAATCCCAATAAGCATATATTGATTGGTTGGCGCAAAAGGTATCGCGTCTACAAACTATGGGGTATTTTTATGGCATTTAAATTTATTTATAAATAAAGAGAGCACTCCTGTGGCCACATCCGTTTTGAAAATTTGTACTTTAAAGTCCGACCTTGGGGCAGTCTTTGCCCTTTTCTCATTTTTTTTAAAGGCACTTTGGACGACAGATGGAATATAAAAATATATTTTATTGATAACAATTCATAAGGCAAAAATAGATCAAACAAAATTAAGAGTTAAAAATGCATATTACGTAATGGACGAAAGTACATGGCACAGATAAATATATGCACCACGTAAACAACAGTGAGCCCCCTGTCTGTCAACGCGTTTTGCTTCGTCAGAACACATTCAGGGGTTGATGGAAAGAACGGGTCTCACTATCTTATCAGCAGAGTTCACTGAAGGATCTTCCCACTAAGCATCAAGCGACACCATATATAATGTTCAAATATATGTGACCACTGGTAATTGGCCAACAGTATCACTCCAAGCATATATTGGTGCAATAATATTCCTCCAAAATCGGTAAGGGGAAAAGAAACACATCAAAAACAACAGAGGGGAGGGGGTGGTATGGGCACATCCATAACAGGCTACCATTCAGCCATAATGCTAATGGTGTTCATATAATATGCTATATATATCTATTTGTTGGCTCGGCTAAACCACTTTTTTATAAGCAATGAACAACCTGACCTGCAATTGGTAAGTATCATAGAATTTATGGAGAGTAACGAACTCCTTAACCGCTTCAGCCCCGGAAGATTTTACCCCCTTCCTGACCAGAGCACTTTCTGCGATTCAGCACTGTGCCGCTTTAACTGACAATTGCGTGGTTGTGCGACGTTGCAAACAAAATTGATATCCTTTTTTTCCCACAAATAGAGCTTTCTTTTGGTGGCATTTGATCACCCCTGCGGTTTTTATTTTTTGAGCTATAAACAAAAAAAGAGCGACCGTTTTGAAAAAAAGCAATATTTTTTTACTTTTTGCTATAATTACTATCCCCCAAAAAATATATAAAAAAAAATAGTTTTCCTCTGTTTAGGCCGATATGTATTCTTCTACATATTTTTGGTAAAAAAAATCACAATAAGCGTATATTGATTGGTTTGCGCAAAAGTTATAGCATCTACAAAATAAGGGATAGATTTATAGCATTTTTATTATTATTGTTTACTAGTAATGGCGGCAATCTGCAATTTTTATCATGACTGCGACATTATGGCGGACACGTCGGACAATTTTGACACATTTTTAAGACAATTGGCATTAATACAGCTATCAGTGCGATTAAAAATGCATTGATTACTGTAAAAATGTCACTGACAGTGAAGGGGTTAACACTAGGGGGCAGTGAAGGGGTTAAGTGTGTCCTAGTGTGTATTCTAACTGAAGGGGGGATGGGGCTGTGCAGGGAATATAACAGATTGCTGTTCATACTCTGTATGAACAGACGATCTGACACTTCTCCCCTCAGAGAACCGGAAACTGTGTGTTTACACACACAGTTCTGGGTTCTCCGTGTCTCAGTGACGATCGTGGGAGCCCGGCGGTGATCGAGACCGCCGGGCACTCGCATCGGCTCGGGGGGGGGCGCGCGCCCCCTAGTGGCCACAGGGTGAAGCGACGTTACATAATGTCGTTTCACCCTGCCATTCCATTCTGCCGCAGTACAACTGCGGCGGCTGGTCGGCAAGTGGTTAAAGCCATCATAGCTAATGTGTCCAGTCTGCCCCCCTTACACACAGAGCACGTCCACCATTTTTTTAACCATATTTATTTTTTACTAGAATGGCTGAGATCAGTGATTTTTAGAGGGACTGCGACATTGCGGTGGACAAATCGGACATCTGACACTTTTGACACTATTTTGGGGACCAGTGACACTAATAGTGATCAGTGCTAAAAATATGCATTGTTACTGTACTAATGACACTGGCAGGGAAGGGGTTAACATCAGGGGTGATCAAAGGGTTAAACGTGTCCCTAGGGAGTGCTTGCTAACTGTGGGGGAGGTGCTCTGACTGGGTGAAGACAGAGATCCGTGTTCCTGCTCAGCAGGAACACAAGATCTCTATCTTCTCCCCTGTCAGAACAGCGATCTGCCTTGTTTACATGGGCAGACTGCCGTTCTGCCTCTCTCAGGAACGATTGCGGGTGGCCGGAAGACATCGGGTCCGCCGGACTCACTGATTGGCTCCCCCTCTGTTCAATCAGCACACAATCATGCCTCCGGTGGCACATGCGCCTCCCAGTGGCTTTTGCATAAAATTACTTAAAGGTATGTGATTTCACACCATAGAGCCGACCTGCCGCAGTACATGTATGTTAGTCGGTCGGCAAGTGGTTGAAGTAAAAGTTAATCTTAAAACAAACTAACTCTACTCGCGGCCACATTTTAAGACTAACCTATCTAGCCCTGTAAAAAAGAAATCCCTATACGTACCATGTCTGAAGCTGGTCGGGTCCCAGGCTGAGCTGTCAGCGGCGGCTTTTGTGTGGAGGCGTGTAGAGGAGCAGCAGGCGACAACAGAAGCCCCATAATAACTCTATGCGTGACGTCACTTCCCAGGCATTTCACAGCCGTTGTTGGCTTTCTCCTGAACACAGAGGGCACCACCGGAGACTGGACCAAATCGGCTTCAGAAAAGGTATGTATGGCGCTTTTTGCTTTACAGGGCTAGATAGGTTAGTCTTATGCCTCGTACACATGGTCGGATTTTCCGACGGGAAATGTTCGATGGGAGCTTGTTGTCGGAAATTCCGACTGTGTGTAGGCTCCATCGGACATTTTCCTTCGGAATTTCCGACAAACAAAATTTGAGATCTGGATCTCAAATTTTCCGACAACAAAATCAGTTGCCGGAAATTCCGAGAGTGTGTTTCACAATTCCGACGCACAAAGTTCCACGCATGCTCGAAATCAAGCAAAAGAGCCGCACTTGCTATTGAAATTCCTTTTTCTCAGCTCGTCGTACGTGTTGTATCTCACGGCATTCTTGACGTTTGGAATTTCCGACATTTGTGTGACCGTGTGTATGCAAGACAAGTTTGAGCCAACATCTGTCGGGAAAATAAAACATGGATTTTGTTGTCGGAATGTCGGATCGTGTGTACGCGGCATTAGGATGTGGCTTCCAGTAGATTTAGCGATGTAGACAATATCTGGTTATCCTGGAGTTCAGCTTTTAAAAACGTCCTAAACAATGAGAGTGCTTTAATGGATTTTGGACATTAATATTTCCTGTATACCATCAGTCACATTAGATGAGGGTTTTGGAACAATGTTTTAAACGTTCTCCCCATGGAGTTTAATTATACTCTTTCTGGGCTCACATGACTCAAAATAACATTTGCCTTGTGTCAGCTGTCAGGTTTTTGGTTTTTTTGTTGGTTTTGTTCGTTAGATGCTGTGTTGCATTTAATCTGTCTTTGCATATTGCAGTGATAGTTCTCCATGAAAAGTCTTGTAAGATTAATTAGGTTGAGTCATCTGATTTTCCTTGTCTGAATGAAATGAAAATATTCTTGTTTTATCACAGGCTGGAAAATCCTTTGTGACCAACAGTGGTAGAAATTTCTATTAAAGCTCTTTGGAAGTAAAAAAAAAAAATATTAGAGGCTTTTAGGCTTTTTTAATAAAGCATTGTAAAGAGGGAAGCGTCCAGAAAACTTTTGCTCGTATTTATAGAAGTTTTATCAACCTTGCGATGAAGAAAGACTCGCGTCTCAGAGAGCTCCCTCTAGTGGAAATAAGTACAGTGCATGGCTCTCGCCTATCCTGACTGTGCGCCAACCCTAAAGGAGAAGTCCAGCCTGAGCTTGTTTGGCTGGGCTTCTATGGATCACAGGAGTGCAATTCGATCTTTTGCTTCAGCTGTCATTGATTGGAGGCCGGCAGTTTGGGCTCCCAATCATGTGAGAGCCAATCATAGCAGTTGCATGATAGAGAAACCTCACCGTCTCCTGGGCATTAAAACCCACTTAAAGGGCAGCTGGAAGGTGGTGTGGAGGGGTTAAAAGGAACTTGTCAGATTCAACATATGTGAGGTCCCGTTGCTGATATCAGGGCTTTCATTCCAGATTGCTTACTACCCAGATAAATCACTGAACTATACACAGCAGGTAAAGTGGCTGCAGGCTTAATTGTAATCGATAACCTACCACCCTGGCAAGTGCTAAAAGAAAGGAGATGACAGCCCTAAATGTTGCATCCTAAAAAATAGCAGAAGCAGCTCCGGTATTTTCATACCTTCATGTTTTTTAAGTACAATATTTGGCAGCCAAAGGATAGGAGCCCTCCAGAGTATTTTTTACAGTTGCTCATTTAAATCATTACTTGATTGGCTCTATCCTGAGTGCTGTTCCGCTTGCTTGAGTTTGTAGTAAGGCCACATAGATGCCTGGGGAGTGGGCAAAAACAGCCTATATTTACTATATTTTTATTTAATTTTTGATGTAATCTTGAAAAAGGGGAAAATTCGGCATGTCAAATTTGTATTACATAAGGTGCTTATACAGGTGCATCTCAAAACATAGAATATCATCAAAAAGTTCATTTATTTCAGTAATTCAATCCAAAATAGTGAAACTCCTATATTACATAGATTCATTACACACAGAGTGATATATTTCAAACATTTCTTTCTTTTGTTTTTGATGGTTATTACAGCTAGTGAAAATCCAAAATTTGGTATCTCAGAAAATTTGAATATTGTGAAAAAAGTTCAATATTGTAGACTCGTGGTGTCACACTCTAATCCGCTAATTAACTCAAAACACCTGTAAAGGGTTCCTGAGCCTTTAAATGGTCTCTCAGTAGGTCTGGTTCAGTAGGTTACACAATCATGGGAACAGCAGCAGTCTGACTTGACAGTTGTCCAGAAGACAGTCATTGACATACTCCACAAGGAGGGCAAGTCACAAAAGGTCATTGCTAAAGAAGCTGGCTGTTCAGAGTGCTGTATCCATGCATAATAATGGAGAGTTGAGTGGAATTAAAAAGTGTGGTACAAAAAGGTGCACAAGTGGCAAAATATCAGATGAGATCCATTTTGCATATAATGGTGAATGGAAACTTACTTCCCTTTCCTCTTCTTCAATCTAAATATCGTATACCTCAACATTATTTTTTCAGACATATGCAGCTTGCTCATGCCTTTGGCAGCCAGTTTTCTCATCAGTCTATCCTATTGCAATGTTCAGATTTGGAGACTCTACTTCGCTCGGACTGCCCTTAGGAATAAGTGGTTAATAGACATACCGGAGTTGGATGACGAGGAATAATCAGATATGTGGGACGCACCATTAAAACAGTTGTTCTCTCTCAGAGATAGGCTAATACAATTCAAAATCCTTCATAGAGCATACTTTATGCCTGTTCGAGTATATTGCCTGAACCCTAATGTTTCACCAATGTGTTGGCACTGTAATGGGGCATAGGGGGATTTTTTTCATATCTTTTGGACATGTCCAGTGATCCAACCTTTTTGGGGTACTGTGGTTAACACTATTAATGAAGTTGCACAGATCTCTTTTTCCCTCTCACCACAAACTTGTTTGCTGGGATTGGTTGAGGGTCTCACGAACACAAATACTGGCAAGACATTCATTTGCCTTCTGTTTTTTTACACTAGGAAAGTGATCATGCTTCACTGAAGGAAAACCTTAGCTTACTGGAAACAACTTTTGTACTCATAACTACCTCCTTATAAAGCTACTTATGCCAATAGGGGTTGTCCTCGGAAGTTAGCTACTGAGACTGGCAGGAGACTGGGGGGGACTTGACCTAGGTTTGTCACCTTGATTGTGTTCTATGGACTGGGGGGGGGGGCATGGAACACCTGCCTCATTTATTCTCATACTTGACACTCATCGGCACACACTCATATACCACATAGCACACCTTTTTTGAGTTTGGTATTTTTCTTTTTGTGTTTAGGTAGGCCCACTCCTGTGTCAGTTAGGCCTCCTAGTTTTTGCTCTTAATTTCTCTTTTAAGTAAAACAATAAAGAGATTTCTTTGAGGAGAGTCTTCTCAAGAAGTGGACTACTCCACCCGTGTTGGATCCCCCGGTTTCTTGATTGAAAAAAGCCACCATAGTTCCGGTTGAAGACTCTCCAGCTTTTAAAAATCCGACTTATAGGAAGGCGGACTCTGAGCCGCACTATGTTCACTATTGCGGGTTTTCTGTGCTTCGGCCGGTCTTAGCCATTGCCTGGGTGTCTCAAACACTGATGGAGTGGGCTAAGCTGTTGCACCGCGATTTGGAGGGTGATCAGTTTCCTCCTGCCTTCACTGAATTGGCAGACCAGTTGGTCCAGGGGCTGCAATTTGTCTGCGATGCCTCTTTGGACGCAGCTCCCTTGCTTTCTAAGCTGTCTGTTTCAGCGGTGGTGCTTTGGCGTGTATTGTGGATGAAGTGTTAGGCTGCAAACCAGGTCTCTAAAAAAGCCCTAACTGATCTTCCTTTTCAAGGCGATTGTTTTGTTTGGGGCCACTCTGGATGATATCATCATTGCCACGGGGTGAAGAGTACCTTTCTTGCACAGTCTAAAAAGGGGAAGGAGCCATGTCACAAGCGTGGTCCTTCCTTCTTGGCTCACAGAAAAGGTTTTCATCCCTCAGGGTCCACTGACATGGGCTCAAAGTCTTTTAAGCCCCAGAGGGTTCCTCCAGACCCCCTGATAAGGCCCCTTTGGCATGAAAGGACGCCCTCACCCGCATCCCAGGTGGGGGGACATCTTCACTGGTTTCCGGACCCATGGACCTCTCTGATAAATGACGTGGGTCCACAAAGTGATTCTGTCTGGTTACAAGATCAAATTCCAGACTTGCCCCCAAGCAAATTTTTTCCTTCCAATCTGCGTCTGTCTCCAGACCACTTGTTACCCCTCCGGGGCACGGTACAAGACCTGTTGCTTCAGGGCATGATTGTCCCGGTTCCCATGTCCAAATGTTTCCAGGGCTTTATTTAAATTTGTTTACGGTCCCCAAAAAAGAGGGTAAGGTATGTCCAATTCTGGACCTCAAGGCCCTGAACCGCTTTGTGCGGGTTCGGAAGTTCACAATGTAGTCCATTCACTCGGTGGTGCCATCCCTTCATCTGGGGAACTTTCTTGCCTCCATCAACATCGAGGATGGCTAAGTGCACATTCTGATTTGTGCACAACACCAGCAATTCCTTTGCTTTGCTGTGGGAATGGAGCATTATCAGTTTGTGGCGTTACCCTTTGGTCTCCGCTCCTCGGGTCTTCACAAAAGTGTTGGCCCCGGTTCTGGAGTTGCTGCGCCAGTGGGGAATTGCTGTTCTGGGCTACCTGGACGACCTTCTTCTGCGAGTGGAGTCTCCTGCTACCCTGAGGGGTGACGTGGAGATCACTATTCAGACTCTTTCAGATTTTGGGCGGCTGATAAACTTCCAGAAGTTGCACTGATTCCAGCTCACACTAGGGGGCGGGGTTAAGCCTACACACGATCGGATTTTGCGCAGACAAAACCTCAGACTTTTGTCCGAAGGTGTGTGCCTGGATTTTGTCTTGCATACAAACGACAAGGAAGTGTCGGCCAACAAACATGAACGTAGTGACGTACTACGTGTTTTTTTCAGCTCTTTAGCGCCATCCTTTGGGCTCCTTCTGCTAATTTCGTGTTAGTAGAAGTTTGGTGAGTGTTGATTCATGCTTTTCATTTAGCGCTTTTCATTTCACGCTTTTCATTTAGCGCTTTTCAGTTTGTTTCTGAACGGCCGTTCGTCAACTAGACATGTTGCAGAATCGGAGGAGATAACGTGTTATTTATTATTGGCCTTGGAGTTATTGCTTTGACCCAAGTCCAGTCCAGGAACAGGAGGATTTATTGGACCAAAAATTGGTTGCTTTATTAATCGTGACCAATTATGTCATATGCCTTTGCTGCGGGAGCTCAAGGAGAATAATCCCGATGATTTTCAGAATTATCTCTGGATGACGGACCCCTGCTTTCACCAACTTGGCATTGTTGACCCCCTATATTAAGAAGCAGGACACATGCATGAGGCTTTTATTTTATTTTTTGGTTGAATAATAATGATTTGATTTGTTATATTTTCTATATTTTTGGATGCATAGAATGCACTTTTTGGTTAAATTCTATTGGCAGATAGCATGTCTAATTTCATTTGTTTTTTTTGTTTTTTTAATGCACAATAAAAAAATTGTGGAGAATAATACTTGGCTATGTGTTTTACTTCAAATGACAGTTTGGAAGTAGGCAGTTACATTTAAAAAAATGCAATGTCAAATTAACAAGGGATACCAACAAAGGTGTATCTTTGATCATAACCACTTAAGCCCCGGACCATTTGGCTGCCCAAAGACCAGAGCACTTTTTGCGATTCGGCATTGCGTCGCTTTAACTGACAATGGCGCGGTCATGCGACGTGGCTCCCAAACAAAATTGTCGTCCTTTTTTCCCCACAAATAGAGCTTTCTTTTGGTGGTGTTTGATCATCTCTGCGGTTTTAATTTTTTGCGCTATAAACAAAAAAAAGCGTCAATTTTGAAAAAAACACATTATTTATTACTTTTTGCTTTAATAAATTTCCCCCAAAAATATAAAAAAAACCTTTTTTTTTCCTCAGTTTAGGCCAATACGTATTCTTTTACATATTTTTGGTAAAAAAAAATCGCAATAAGCATTTGATTGGTTTGCACAAAAGTTATAGGGTCTACAAAATAGGGGATAGTTTTATGGCATTTTTATTAATCTTTTTTTTTTTTTTTTTTTTACTAGTAATGGTGATCAGCGATTTTTATCATGACTGTGACGTTATGTCGGACAGATCGGACACTTTTGGCGCGTTTTTGGGACCAATCACATTTATGCAGTGATCAATGCAATTAAAAATGCATTGATTACTGTGTAAATATGACTGGCAGTGCAGGGGTTAACCACTAGGGGGCAGTGTAGGGGTTAAGTGTGTCCTAGGGAGTGATTCTAACTGGGGGGGGGGGCGTGGCTATGTGTGACACAACACCGGTTACAGGGAGCTGTGATCAGTGTCCTGTCACTAGGCAGAATGGGGAAATGCTTGTTTACATCAGCATTTCCACGTTCTTTCTCTCCGTGAGGCGATCGCGGGACCCGTGATCACACTCACGGAGGTCGAGGCGCATCACCACAAACCACTTCTTAAAGGACAACGTACAGGTACGTTAATCTGCCTGTGCGTGCCCTTCTGCCGACATATATCGGCGTGAGCCGGTCGGCAAGTGGTTAAAAACTACAGGATAATGGTGTTGTGGTAACTTGCCCAAAAAAAAACATAATAATATTATTCTTGATATCACTAGAAAAAAAAAGCCTTTCAAAATTTGTTTGCAATAACTCCATCAGTATCACCAGCAAAGCAGCTTCATTATTATCCCATTAAAGAAGAAGAGAATTGTGCGCTGCATTTCGAGATTTCATAATTTGCCGCATCACAAATGTTTATTCTCCATTACAAACGCTAGTTTACAAGACCGACCGCTTCTGGCTCGTCCTTACTTCCGAGCATGAGTGTTTGTACTTTGTCCGATGGACTTGTGTACACACGCTCTGAAAATCTGACAACCGATGTTTGTCTGCGGAAAATTTTCAAACCTGCCATCCAACATTTGTCTGTGGAAAATCCGACAACAATTGTGTGATAGAGCGTACAAACGGTCGGATTTTCAGCCAACATCCTGTCATCACACAATTCCCGTCGGAAAATCTGATCGTGTGTACGAGGCTTTAGATAGGACACTGCTGAATGCGGGATTTCTGTTCAGAACAGTCTTGTGAGAGGCCATCATTGATTTATTTCGAGCCACCAGTGCTGTGAGCTACAAAGACAATAAGCATGGGGGACTCTTGTGCACAGAAGCCCATAGCAACTACCAAAACTGTAAGACACAGCAAAGAAAAAAAAAAGGATAAAGAGAACCAGGAATTCTCATCAAATATTGTTATTATTATAATACAGGATTTATATAGTGCCAGCAGTTTGCGCAGCGCTTTAGAACATGAAGACAGACAATGCAGTTACAATACAATTTAATGCATGGGTAATCAGAGGACCCTGAGCATTAAAGCTTACAATCTAGAAGGGAGGAAAATATCTCCTAGGTAAAAAAAGAAAAAAAAGTATTGAAAAGGTAAACTATACCTATAGTTATAATAGATACAACAACGTAATAGTGTTTAATTATTCAGATACAATTGTATGTCATACTGTGCTCACTGGAATTTGTGATTCCTTACAGCTAGAGCAGTGACAGCTGATGTGACATTCATGCTACTGAAATTAAAACGGGTAAACAGAGCTGTTATTTCAAGACAGTAACTTCGCCATTTAGAAAATCAATGAGGGAAACAAGATGGATTTGTCACCAGAAGAGCTGTGATGATGTTTGGCCTTTCACATTAGATGCTCTGGAAATTTTAATTATCAGCAACCAAAAAAAAAATTGGAATCCCAGCAGGTTCAGAACAGCAATACAAATATAAAATACACAGAATTTGTGTACCTTTTTGATGTGATGTTTTAATAACTCTACCTAACAAAATCCATTAATCTAGGTGGTTTCCCCCATGGAGGCTTACCCGTGGGCTTTTTATTGAAGTGGATGGAGACTGCAGCGTACAAATAGGATACAAATTGGATTTCTGAGGCTGCAATTTGCAAGGACTGTTCTACGCCAGGTAGGCAGTACAGTAAACATCTCTGAACAGTAATGTTGTGGGTAAGTATTAAGGGGAGCAGAAAAGGAGGAATATAATAAATTAGACTTGCCCCCTTAATTCCTAAACCCAACCTCATTATTCAGCTGAAATGACATTGGAAGACAGGATGAATAACCCAAAATTTAGGGGGAAAAAAAAAAACACGAACCAGCACCTGTGCCCGAACAATGGACATTAAAGTATTTACAGTGGGGCAAAAAAGTATTTAGTCAGCCACCAATTGTGCAAGTTCTCCCACTTAAAAAGATGAGAGAGGCCTGTAATTGTCATCATAGGTATACCTCAACTATGAGAGACAAAATGTGGAAACAAATTCAGACAATGACATTGTCTGATTTTTTAAAGAATTTATTTGCAAATTATGGTGGAAAATAAGTATTTGGTCACCTACAAACAAGCAAGATTTCTGGCTCTCACAGACCTGTATCTTCTTCTTTAAGAGGCTCCTCTGTCCTCCACTCATTACCTGTATTCATGGCACCTGTTTGAACTTGTTATCAGTATAAAAGACACCTGTCCACAACCTCAAACAGTCACACTCCAAACTCCACTATGGTGAAGACCAAAGAGCTGTCGAAGGACACCAGAAACAAAATTGTAGACCTGCACCAGGCTGGGAAGACTGAATCTGCAATAGGCAAGCAGCTCGGTGTGAAGAAATCAACTGTGGGAGCAATAATTAGAAAATGGAAGACATACAAGACCACTGATAATCTCCCTCGATCCGGGGCTCCACACAAGATCTCACCCCGTGGGGTCAAAATGATCACGAGAACGGTGAGCAAAAATCTCAGAACCACACGGAGGGGACCTAGTGAATGACCTGCAGAGAGCTGGGACCAACGTAACAAAGGCTACCGTCAGTAACACACTACGCCGCCAGGGATTAAGATCCTGCAGTGCCAGACATGTCCCCCTGCTTAAGCCAGTACATGTCTGAGATTTGCTAGAGAGCATTTGGATGATCCAGAAGAGGATTGGGAGGATGTCATATGATCAGATGAAACCAAAGTAGAACTGTTTGGTAGAAACACAACTCATCGTGTTTGGAGGAGAGAGAATGCTGAGTTGCAACCAAAGAACACCATACCTACTGTGAAGCATGGGGATGGCAACATCATGCTTTGGGGCTGTTTCTCTGCAAAGGGAACAGGACGACTGATCCATGTACATGAAAGAATGAATGAGGCCATGTATCATAAGATTTTGAGTGCAAACCTCCTCCCTTCAGCAAGGGCATTGAAGATGAAACGTGGCTGGGTGTTTCAGCATGACAATGATCCCAAACACACCACTCGGGCAATGAAGGAGTGGCTTCGTAAGAAGAATTTCAAGGTCCTGGAGTGGCCTAGCCAGTCTCCAGATCTCAACCCCATAGAAAACCCTTGGAGGGAGTTGAAAGTCCACGTTGCCCAGCGACAGCCCCAAAACATCACTGCTCTAGAGGAGATCTGCATGGAGGAATGGGCCAACATACCAGCAACAGTGTGTGACAACCTTGTGAAGACTAACAGAAAACGTTTGACCTCTCTCATTGCCAACAAAGGATATATAACAAAGTATTGAGATGAACTTTTGATATTGACCGAATACTTATTTTCCACCATAATTTGCAAATAAATTCTTTCAAAAATCAGACAATGTGATTGTCTGGATTTGTTTCCACATTTTGTCTCTCGTAGTTGAGGTATACCTATAATGACAATTACAGGCCTCTCTCATCTTTTTAAGTGGGAGAACTTGCACAATTGGTGGCTGACTAAATACTCTTTTGCCCCACTGTATATGTTCTTGACAAGCAAGAATTACACTTTAAGCCCTCTGGACTCTGTAGCTGTAGGCATTGTGATGAAATGCATCACTGCTCCTCTCTCTTCCATTATCAGGCAACAGAAATCTGGCCTGCATGTTACAGAGCAATAAAATGGGCAGTTTACTCTCCTTTAGACATTAGAGGGTCCAGACAGTGGCCAATTGTAGTAGAAAATGCTCTGCATTCAGTGGCAATAAACAAGGCCTCAGGCTTTTTGATGGTCAGTGGGAGTAAGAAAATAACCTAGCATATGTGGTCATGGGGAGGAGGAATAATGCCCTACTATGGATGCAAATGGAATGAAATATCCCCCATTGTTGAAGTCCATGGAAGGAATAGTACCCCATGGTTTGTGTGAGTGGCAGGAATGGCAGTCCATGGTGGCTGGTGTCAGTGGAACAAATAGGAATTCTGGTTTTCTGTCAGTGGAAGGAATAGTGCCTTGTGGATGGTGTAAGTGGGAGGAAAAGTACCTCATTGTTTGTGTCTGTAGGAGGAGTGGTGCTCCATTGTTGATGTACATGGGAGGAATTGTAACACGTCAGTGGGTGGAATTGTTCCTCTTGTAGCGCTTAATATGCTGGGTTCTCTGTTCTGCCATGACTATTTAAAGAGGAACTGCAGTCTGCTCATAAATTTGTAATAAAAACATATTTGCCATTATGAAGTTTCCCTCCAACTACTTTACAGATTTTATATATACTGTGATTCTGTACTTGCCAAATATGCTGCAGACATTTCCCTCCACTGAGTCTGGCTGCAGCCATTTTGACTGTGGGCAGCTGAAGCTGCTGCCTGTTCACTTCCTGAGTTTACACAGACAATTAGAGGCACACCTCCAGCTCTGCTGCTCTCATTGGCCCTCTTATGACTCACCCCCCCCCCCCTGGCAAACTCTCAGGAGAGTGACAGAGAGAGCTGTACGTGATATCATATTCCCAGGCTTTTTACCAGACAAGAAAGAGGAAGTGGGCTGTATAAGGTATTTACTGGGAGAAAAAAAAAAAATGTTTTACTATCCAAAGTTAAAACAAGAAGGGAATATTTAATTGATGTAAAGTTAAAAAAAATGACTGAACTTCTGCTTTAAGCTGCTCGGTCCCCACTGACACACCTGGTTATAGATAGAAGGCCGCTCACACCTGTGTAACTTAACCGTTAGTATACTACCACTTTATAACAGTACACCGAAAATAGGCCACAAGCAACTGGATGGTAGAATAAATTGATGTATTATTCCAATGCACTTAAAGAAAGCATCAATCAGTAAACAGGCAATCATACATGTTTAAAGATGCTGTACTAGATAATGTGAACACTGACTCAACTGAACTGTAGTAATGTTAACCAAATTTTAAGCGATGCAAACTGGGTTAAAAGCATCGACATAAACTAACTGAAAAATAAATGTTCTTGTGTGCATGCTACACATACAACCCCAATAGTGGATGGGTGTATGTGTTCCTGACAAAGGGATACCCCTGGAGGTTGGCTATAAAGTACCTGGTTCTAATTGTAAGTATTAACTGGCTATCGTCAGGACCCTTCTGTTAGGTGGTGCATGTGAAACTGTCCCTTGTAAGAGTGGGCAATGTAAAGCTAATATGCTGCTAAGTAAAAAGCAGCATTAACTGTGTAAAGCAAGGGATTGAGCTTTGTAGTTCCGCTCACCACTCCTGTCATGCCACAGGTTTGGTCAGTTGCCCAGAGTACTCAGTCCTAACAAACAGATCCTCCCGAACAGGTCCACACAGCAACAGGTTATCCCAACTCTGGTCCCAAGATCAGCAGCTCTCTGTGGCTCAGTCTCCCAGCAATCTGGGTGCTCAGAGCACAGCAGCTGGTCTGCACACTCTGGTTCCTGTACTGCTCTCTCTCCTCTGTAGCATTCTCTCTCATGGGCAGTGGCAGGTCCCAGGTCCAAGCGGCAGGCCTGTACTCTTAGGCTTCCTGCACTACACTGCCCAGACTTGTAAATTGCCCAGGAAATGTCTTGCATTTTCCTCCTCCAGGTTGCAGGGATCACTGGGTGTTGGATTATTAGTCATTCACCTCATGGCACAGCGCTCCCCACCGGACCTAATGTCCTCTGATCCTGAGCGGCTGTATCCTCATCCCCTTGCTGCTGATTGGATCAGAGCTGCTGATTGGAGGGAGGGGATAACATACAGCCACAGCTGGGGCCCAGTCGGGGAGGGGAGAGAGAAAATCCGCAATCTACGGTGAACACAATTGCTCTGTTCACACACAGAAAGCGGGGGGTCCTGGGTTGGGGACAAGTGGGCCATCTCACACACACAGCCCTCTCACACAGAGCAGGAGGGCAGCTGGCTACACTACCATTGGTGTCAGTACGTTTCTATAGCTAATTTCAGTGGGAGAAATTGTGCTCATCATTGGAGTCAGTGGGAGGAATTACACTCCATCATTTGTGTCGGTAGACACCATTTTGCTTCATTGTTTGTGTCAGTGGGAGGAAAAGTGCCCCTTTATGTCAATGGGAGTAACAGTTCTACAAAAGCTTGATAAGGGCAAGCAAATGGGCACATCTGGCCCATGGGCCACAATTTGGTGACCACTGCTATATGGAGACCTAAGTCAGAAAGCTGTCAACATTGAACTGGTCAAGGATTATATTATTGATCATGTACATGGCTAGTGTAGCTTTTGTTCTGCTCATTTCAGGAAAAAATGCTGTGAATTCTCTGTGAAAATCTAGTAAAAAAGGTTCTGGTAGGGTTTTTGTACGCTTATCTATTCATCCTTTGAATTATAAAGGCACTTATGTATTCAGCTTTTCACCATCCTTCGTGGTATTCAACATATTTACGATGAATGCCATCCATTTGCAATTTTTTCTCTACATCTCTCTCCTCCACTCCCTCTCTATGCACACAAAACGAGAAAGCAAATATTAAGAATAATAATATTCACTGCTAAGAATATTTGATTTGGATTCAGGATTTATGACAATATGGAATTCAGCCAAATACAACACTACAGAATTTCAGCTTCATAGCAAGTCTTTAGAGCGTTTGGGGCATCAAAGTTCAACCGAGAAGCCAAACAGTTGGCCGTTCCTTCCTATAACTCCAGCTGATTCTGAGCTAATGCTTGTGTCACTAGCGAAGCAATCTACATTTATCATTCCTTATCTGCCAGACTTGCACTAAGAGGGCACTGACACTCATCTCCTCCTCTGCCTAGTTCAAGGTCTGGATAAAGGTTGAGACAGGCTGTATTGTCTCCTTCTTTTGAGAACAGGGTTATTTATCAACTTTGATGGGAAATAACAGAACAAAGGATAAAGAATATAGCTTTTTTGAGCGAAAATGTGCTTTTGAGGCTTTCAAAATAGCATGAAGTTATATTTGTTAAGTGAAAAAATATGTCTGCTAAATATGTTATAGCTCAATCCTACTAATTGCATATTGGTCTTAGGCTACCTATTTTCTGCTTTAATACTGTTTTTTTATTTTATTTTTTTTTAAGTAAGATGATTCACATAATTGTAATGTATATGGGAAGTTAGTTACAAGGTTAACTCCTTGAAAAAGGCACTACAAAGAGTGGTGACCATATAAAACTCAGTGACATATACAGTAGCTGTGTCAGGGCTGGGCTCAGCCCTTCCTTCTCTGAGCTGGCCGCTCAGCTGTCGGCTAATTGCCAGCTCCCATGTCTCTCCGCAGTTACCCAGCTATTGATTCTGCTCTTCAGTCCTGCCTACTTAAATTCGTCCAGCTCACTTGATCTCTGCCTTCACCTTTGTCAAAATCACAGAGACTTTCTCCTGTGTTCCTGTTGAAGGCTTGCTCGGCTGACGTTCCTTCTGGCTCCTGATCCTGCTTGCTGCACTCTGTTTATCTCTGGCTCTCTGACATCTGCTTGGCTGACTACCCTATCCGGTTACTGAACGCTGACTTGTTTTGACTACGCTTACTCTGTTTACCTTATTATTATTAAACAAGTGTGATTTAACTATACTTCTGTCTCGGTCTGATTCATGGTTCCTGATAAGCTGCCACTGAGATATCAAGGTATTGTTTTGTGAAATAAATGTGTACTGTTTTTCTATACAGAAAGGGATTTGAGAAATTGAAGATTGAAGTGCAAACATGTATGGTATAGTTTACAGATAAACTTCTAATTTTAAATCATAAAAGATTCGGAGAACCTCTATATTTATACTCCACCTCACTTCATTGCTAACTGGCAGGTTACTCTGATGGGTATTTTATGTCTTTTGGATTAGTTTCAGAAAGCATGAAATCAGGCCGAGACAGAAGTACAGTTAAATCACACTTGTTTAATAATAAAAGTAAAAAGAACAAATGTAGTCAAAACATAGCCAAAGTTCAGTAACCGGAAGGAATAGTCAGCCAAGCCAGAAGTCAGGGATCAATGTAGTGGAACAGCAAGCAGGATCTGGAGCCAGAAGGGATGTCAGCAAAGCAAGTCTTGAACAGGATCACAGGAGATGTGTTATTGACCAAGGCGAAGGCAGACCTCAACTGGGCGGCTTAAGTAGGCTGGACTGATGAGCAGGATATCATCAACAGCTAAATAACTGGGGAGAGATAGGAGCTGGCAATTAACCGACAGCTGAGCAGCCAGCTCAGAGAAGGAAGGGCTGAGCCCAGCCTTGACAATTAGTTTGTCTATAGAAGACAATGTATTTTAGAGTTACAAATATTCCTTATGCAAAATTAGGAATCTTACCTAGTAACAGACCAGGGGTGGGCAACCTTTTGTGCCCAGTGTGCCTAAATGATTTGTAAAAAATTGAGTGTACCAGACAGGGCATCATGGGGCCCTGTACAGCCCACCTGACAGGACCTTCAACCTTCTAGAAACCCAGCTTTTTTAATAACTTTAGAACTTGAGACCTTAGCAAGATTAGGACCTGCGTCAAACATAGCAAAAAAACAGCAAAAAGTAGGCCTGGTTAAATTACATTGACTATTGGCCATGGCTTATAAAGTCTGAGCCTACTTGCGTATACACCACACACGTATGTCACTGTCCTTGTACTCACAAAACGCTTCTTAATTATAGTGGCACAGATAGGTAACTTGTAGACATACATAAGAAGAAGCGCCACTCGGCGGGAGACTCCCATTGAGGTGGAACTGTTGTTTTTTGTTTTTTTTTTTCGGTCCGTCGGGCGGCGTGGATTTACTTCCCAAGGATTTGTCCCAAGTTACCCATTACCAATTCACATAGGGGGGGGCGGGATCTGGGGGTCCCCTTGTTAAAGGGGGCTTCCAGATTCCGATAAGCCCCCCCGCCCGCATACCCCCACAACCACCGGAAAGGGTTGTGGGGATGAGGCCCTTGTCCCCATCAACATGGGGACAAGGTGCTTTGGGGTGAGACCCCAAAGCATGCTCCCCATGTTGAGGGCATGTGGCCTGGTATGGTTCAGAAGGGGGGGTGCTCTCTCACCCCCCTCTTTCCTGTGGCCTGCCAGGTTGCGTGCTCGGATAAGGGTTTGGTATGGATTTTGGGGGGGACCCCTACGCCTTTTTTTTTTTTTTTTTTACTTTGGCGCAGAGTTCCCCTTAAAATCCATACCAGACCTGAAGGCTTTGAAATTTGCCCCGAACACCGCATATTGTTCGGTGTTCGCCAAACATCCGAACAATCAAAGTTCGCCCATCCCTAATACGCACACATGTGTGTTTAAGCTTAGGGGTGCACACCCTAATGCAATAGGCTGCACACACTTATGACTAGCTATAAAAACACTGACTAACTAAAGCCAAACTCCAGCTTACGCTTTATAAGCAGTTACAGTAAACATTAAAGGTTTTACATAAATGTTAAAAGCTGACCATTGTAAGCACCCCTGTCAGTGTTGAATGGTTTGTCCCATCCCTGTAACTAATGCATCTGCAAGATAGCTTGTTCTTTTTAAAAAAATCTGACTTACTGACTGGATCCCCAGATGAAAATAGAAGAGAGAAAACAAATGTAGCCGTTACAGCTAAGAATTGTTAAGGTACAATATAATATTTGCTTTTGGGCAGGGGTGGCCCGTCCATTAAAGGCGCATGGGTGCCGCCCCCCCTATCCATGCGTTCGGCCCCTTGCAGGATGCCAGATGCATGGATTCCAATAAGGGGTGGGTGTTTTTTTTGAAGCAACTGATTAGAGGCTTCAAAATAGGGTGGGGTCGGGACGCAGAGAATGCAAACCTAGCCCAACCAGGTGTGTTACAATAGCGAATGAATATTCGCAATTGTAACACTGATCCTCCTCCTGGCTAATCAGGAAGCGGGTCTTTTGACCCATCACCCGGTTGCCTGAAAGGACAGGCGATCCTATTGGATGCCTAGGAGGAGGGGAGGAGACACGCGGTGGAAACGAGGAGGAGGTCAGGACACAGGAGCTGCTGCCCGATGCCCGCCACCTAGTTGGGGTAAGTCCCGGACCGGCAGACAGACAATGGCTGTTGGGGGGGGTTTAGGGGCCATGTGCTGCCGGCCGCCGGGGGGGGGGGAATGGTTGTTTGCCACCCCCCCAAAAAAAACACCAGCCACCACTGATTTTGGGTTTAATACCGCTTTAAGCAGTTACTATAAGGTGATGTTGGCACACAGCTAATTTATGACCTACTGGCACTCCTGGTAAATACCAAGGGTGGCAGGCTGCCAGTCCAATTAAACTTTAATGCCGAGTACACACGACCGGACTTTCCAGCAGAAAAGGTCCAACGGAATCATTCCTTCGGACATTCCGATCGTGTGTGGGCTTCATCTGACTTTTCCTTTCGAAAATTCTGACGGACCTAGAAATAGAACATGTTTTAAATCTTTCCGACGGAATAAATTCCTATCGGGAAAACCGCTCGTCTGTATGCTAGTCCGATGGACCAAGAATGACGCAAGGGCAGCTATTGGCTACTGGCTTTTGAACTTCCTTTTTCTAGTCCCGTCATACGTCACCGCATTCTAAATGATCGGACTTTGGTGTGATTGTGTGTAGGCAAGTCCGCTTCAGAGGAACTCCGTCGGGAAAAACCGTCAGAGTTTATTCTGATGGAAAAACCGGTCGCGTGTACGCGGCATGAGATGATTTATTTATATGATAACCTGTGCTGCTATACGGATAAGATAAACGCGTAGTGCCACATCTGGAAATGTTTTCCAACAATCTGTAGGCCAGTCCCTTTAGCATCAATCCAGTTTGGATCATAAGGAAAACAAAGGAAAAATGAAAAGAGCCTTATAATGTTTTCCATTGTCAACTCCTGGAAATGCACAAAAAACATTTACCGGAATAACTGGCGTAAAGATCTGCCTGTGAGAAGAATTCATGAATTAAGGTCCTTTTTGTTGTAACGTTCAAACACCAAAATAATATGACCACAGGGATTTTGGGATCGAGCCATACATTACTGAGAAATGCCATCGGAGAGAAGATGTCAGTTTTCCTTTTTAGCTCTCAGTGATGCATTTATCTCTGCAATGATCTTTGTTTACTCATTTACTGTAAAAGCATTGAAATAGAACATATAATATTTTAATAGGATGTATAAGCAATTATAATGACATAAACATTACTGCAAAGTCTAGATGGGCTTCATAGATGGGGAGAGGCATTTCCCTCCCAGGTCTCTCGGTACAATGCTTCAGCTGCTATTAGTAATTGTTTTTTGTCCTATTTTTACCTGGTGATCCTGAGATTAACATATATCCTGTCCCAGGGTGACGCTGCTCACCCACTGTGCTCTATCTATGGAGGAGTGTGCTTTGTTTTACTTTGCTTTGGCTTTAAAAGTTACTTTGCGGTAAAGCAAAGAAGCATAAAAAGCTCTATATTTTATTTATGTGCTTTATTAAACAAGCATGCTATACAAACGACTTACAAATTTAGGAAAATACATGACATACAGAGTATTACAAGCTATGCATACAATATACACATGCACAAGCTATCTATCCTTCCTAGCAAATTGGCATGGACAATGTATGCAATAGGAATATACTAAACAGTTAAAGTGGATGTAAACCTGATTCATGAAATTTGACCTAAGCACATATATCTGTAGTGTTTTCTAGACATGTGCACTGACAAAAAATTTGTTCATTTTCGTTTCATTCTTTTTTTGCTTTTTTTTTTAATCTCGGAAATCTGAAAATTCAGATTTTCACATTTCTGAATTTTCGGATTTCCAAATTTCGAATATTCTGAATTTCGAAATTTTGAAATTTCGAATTTGGAAATTCGAAAATCCGAAAATTCAAAAAAAAGAAAGAAAATCAGTAAAATTCAAAATAATAACTAACTATTAAATTATAGGTATTGGAATTTCCTTTCAAATTTGGCTGTTTGTGAACGCAACTAATACAAATTTACCTGAAGTTACGAATTATCCAAAATAATGGATGCCACATCTAAACAAATGGAATGGAACAAATTAATAATAAATAATAATAATAAAAAGGTTTAATTATTATTTATTATTATTCGATTGTATACTGTGTGAGATGCTTTTACTAAGGAAAAAGATAAAGGGATTTATTCTCTGCTTTGCATGGATACAAAATCCATCCCTTCCCGCCTATTAGAATGGCAATCTATCCTGTTTGCATTGACAGATCGCAGTTCTGTCTCTCTGCCTGATGATCGGTGAGTGCCAGAGGACATCGGATATTGTGCACCCGCGGATCGGCTTCCGCTAAGTATAATTACAGCGGAAGCGAGTCGCCAGCAGTGTGCATGCATGCCCCTTACCTGGGAGTGTCGGATCTCGTATATATACATGATCCGGCACATGGGTACTGCCTAGACATGTGCAATTCGTTTCGTTCCGAATTAGTTTAACAAATTTTTACAAATTCGTTTCTTTGTAAATATTTGAATTAACGAACACCTGTTTAACGAATTTTTCAGAATATTTGTAAATTTGAATATTCTAAAATTCGGAAATTTGTAGATTTGTAAATTGGAATATTCGAAAATTCAGAAAATCGAAATTCGAAAATCCAGAAATCCGGAAATTCGTAAATCAGAAAATTTGTAAATTTGAAAATTTGGGAATGAGAACATTCAGAAATTAGAAAATTTGGAAACGAGAAAATTTGGAAATTAGAAAAATTCGGAAACTTGAAAATTCGTAAATTTGAAAAATCAGAAATTCGAAATCCATAAAAATCTGGGAATTCGAAAATTCATAAATTAAAAAAAAATGAAATAACTAACCAATAATACCTTACCTATTACTAACTATTAAATTATAGGTATTGGAATTTCCTTTCAAATTTGGCTGTTAGTAAACATAACGAATTTATCCAAAGTGACGAATTATCCGAAAAAACAAATGCCATATCTAAACAAATGAAACGTAACAAATTAATAATAATAAATAACACTAATAATAATAAAAAAGTTTATTATTATAATTATTATTATTAATTACTAATTTGTTTCATTTCATTTGTTTAGATGTGGCATTCGTTATTTCGAATTATTCATAAATTTTGGATAAATTCGTATTCGTTACGTTGACTAACAGCCAAATTTGAAAGGAAATTCCAATACCTATAATTTAATAGTTATTATTAGTTAGTAAGCTATTATTTTGTATTATCGTTCTTTTGAATTTTTGTATTTTCTTATTTTCGATTTGTCAATTTTCTGAATTTTCGAATTTACAAATTTTCAAATTTTCAAATTTCAATCATAACGAATGACCTGAAAAATGAAAAAATAATAAAAAAACAAATGAAAAGAAAATAAACACATTTTTCAGCAGTGCACATGTCTAGTGCTGCCCTATAGCAGTAAAACTGTTATAGGGCGGACCTATAGTAGTTAACTTTGCAGCAAACCCCAATAAAGTCTATGGGGGTGAATCTTGTTGTATGTCAAGATATTGTAAAACAAAAGGCATGGGAAGCTCCCATAGGAGACCTGTATTAATGGTAAAACTTAAAATATTATATTAAAAAAAAAAACAACAAAAAAATTTTTTTTTTAAAGGGTACTGGGTTATCCATTGCAGCAAATGATTGACTCTTGTGACTCCAAGCATGCCAAAAACAAAGGGTTTGCTCTGCATTGTAGATTGTGCCTTATTTTTGGCAGCCAACCTGCAAAGTTTTGAACCAAAAAGTTTGCAAACTTCCTGAATCCCGGGGACTCGCCTTGAACCGATTGTAGCAGCTAACCCGAACCTTACCTCCACTTATTTGCCAGCAGCTATAAAGCAAGATCATCTTATCAGAAAGAAAAGAGTAGAACTGAAGCCTGGAGCTAAGCTGATTATTTTATACCTTCACACATCTAAGTTCACTTGATAATTATAGCAAGATGTACAGACTTCTATTAAAACTGACAGACACAATTGGCAAGTCTTATTGGAGTCTGTACATTTTTCTTTTTTTTTCTCCTAGCAGCTGTAAAATGCACATTCTGTTGGGATTTAATTGGCTCATATGAGTAATACCTTTATTTTAATTTTTTTGCCCAGATTTTATACATTAGCCGCGTTGTGCCGGGGGATCACAAACGTTCTGCAAAATTTAAGGAATACTGACACATGTTATTAAACCCTAGAGGTAAGACAGCGCAATATTAATAGAGTATGCTTATTCTCTTCAGTAAACAGACAATGCAGTAATTATATTTACAAGCCTTTCCTGTGTTAGGTTATTTTTTATCATGGTGAGAAATTTAATAACAAAAAAATGATCAGATAATGATGTTATCAGTAATAAAATGTCAACAGTTTAATATATGTTTAAAGGCTGCTTTCAAGGGAAATTAATAACCTAGTCAGTATTTGCATAGCAGTATTGCATTTTATATTGGCACACGGTGTGAAGCAGCATTGTTGTTGTTTTTTTTATCTGTAGAAAGAGAAATTTCTGAGAAATGAATAGGGAAGCTCCTGCCAAATGACTAAATACCTAATTGAAGCATATAAAAATGTCAACAAAAAATGCAAAAGGAATTGTATATATTTATAATCTACTCACTCCTGGGTGCATACCATTAAGTGGTGTTGGCATATTTCAGAGACTTCAGTTTTGTACTTTTGCTTACCTATTGCTTGGTTTTCAGATGACTGCAAAATATCAGAACACTGTGATACCCCCCTTGAGCTTCTGTATACCTACCTGGGAATGTCCTCTATGTCCACCTAGGGGTGTCCTCTATGTCCACCTAGGGACCTCCCCTATGCCCATCTGGGGACCTCCCCTATGCCCACCTGAAAACTTCCCCTATGCCCACCTGGGAATCTATCATATACCCACCTGGGGACCTCACATTTGCCTACCTAGGGACCTCCCATATGTCCTCCTTGGAACTTCCCCTATGCCAACCTAGGGGCCATCCCATCAGAGACCACAGTTTTGTACATTTGCTTACCTATTGCTTGGTTTTCAGATGAATGGTGAATATCACAACACTGTGACACCCTCCCTGAGCTTCTGTATGCCCACCTAGGAACCTCCCCTATTCCCACCTGGGAACTTGCCCTATGCCCACCTAGGGACCTCACCCATGCCCACCTGGGGACCTCCCATATGCTCACCTGGGTACATCCATTAAGCCCACCTAGGGTCCTCCCTTATGCGCATCTAGTGACCTCTCCCGTATGTCTACCTGGTGACTTTCCATTAGGCCATTTGGGGACCTCCCCTATGGCCACCTAGGTACCTCCCATAGGCCCACACGAGGATAACGTTTTCAGTCTCATTAGTGTGCAGAGTTGGCTGCCAATGGTAGCTTGATATTTACTTTGTAAATGATGATTCTATATATAGTAATTTCAGGTCCTTACTTGGCCGAAATAAACATGAGTGAACTAAAGAATGCTTTTTATTTATGCATATCATACTTTTTTATTAGTGATTAAACTTGTTTGCATCTATTTGGATGATTGCAAGGTATAGCTATTTAAAATATTGCTTTTGATCTGGTAACCCTAATTTGGGCACCTCAGTAGAGGTGTAGATTTCAAAAATAAAAGTGGTGCTTATTTTCTTTTAAACTCAGTCACATATCCCAGTCAAAATTTACAATACTTAAGCTTAGATGAAATCAAGGCAAATAGATGGATGGCGCCATCTTTAACTCTCAAGTTTTACAGTATATGTTTGTAATTCAGATCCAAGGATAATCGGCTTTAAGTATAGTTTTATTATTTATATATATATATATATATTTTTATCTTTCACAGCTTTTATTTTTTGCAGTTTAATGGAAAGTTTTAGCAAGAATAGTGGGGATGGGGCAAACTAAATAACCCTGCCTTGCTATTGTAGTGCAAGGTCCATTTTAACGGTCATGTGATGGGTGGGATACATTGTAGGGGCCACACATGGCAACTGTGAAGAACTCTTGCAAACAGAAGGAGGAGATGTAGGTGATGCAGCCCACCAGAATCCACCCATATATGAAATATCAGTTTTGAATGGACTTCCATTAAAAACCCAATGAGTATATGGGAGCACCCCCATGATGTTCCACTGAGTATTTTTCATTCCCCCGCTTTTAAGAGAAGAAAGGAGCTCTCAGATGTATTCTTGTCACTTTTATTTTGCAGTGTTAACAACTTAAATGTGGGGAAGCAATGTGTATATAGGAAATCTCCTCTGCTGTCAAGCTAGATCACTCCCACCGTGTCCTCCATGCTGGGTGCAGGTGATTCAAAGAGCCGTCTGTGCTCCAACACATGAAGAGAAGAAAGAAACCCTCCACACACCAATGACATCACACAGATTCTAATTTATTTGAAGTCAACAATCACTATGACAGTCCTCACCCTTGGAACCTCCCTTTAAAGTCTTCCCCCTAAAAGGGCTCACACTTTGTAATCTCTATGAGTAGGCCCTTTCAGGTGAAATGTGTTAGTCGGAGGTTCTCAAGGGTGAGGACTGTCCTAGTGATTGTTGACTTCAAATAAATTAGAATCCGTGTGATGTCATTGGTGTGTGGAGAGTTAGTTTCTTCTCTTCATTTGATGGACCGTGGAGGGCTCTATGATTAATCTGCACATGGTATGGAGCAAACCAGCTTGAGAGCAGAGGAGATTTACTATATACATATATATACATATATATACATATATATATACATATATATATATATATATATATATATATATATATATATATACACACACACAAATAATACTGACAAGAAGAAGTCATACTAATTAAAACTTTTGTGGTTCTGCAGACTGTAATGGCATAGCTTCTGCAATCATATTTTAGGTAAACATATTATTATATTACAAGGAATTAATTTGGTAAAAGAAGAGTACACAAGAAAACAACCTGTGACTTAGATGTGCCAAGAACGGTAACATGGGACGCTGACTTGTCATGTTCAATTTAATTCTATTCATACTGATAGTGTCTGAGGGAATTTTAATTATCCAATGTATCATCGAGTACCTTGGACAGCTAAACAAAGGACATTGGATATTTAATTACAAGCTTAACATAAGTGCCCTGTCTATGGTAAAACGTTTGGTACAAAGTCATCAGTGTTTACAGTGTTAGTTTTGGAGCTCCATTATTTAAAGTGGAGCTCAAGCCCAAACATTTTCTAGTTTTCTGCCCCATTGAGGGAATTATTTGAGAATCCCCATCCTGGATACATAAGTAAGATTATATTTCCCCAAAGCAAAAAGCACCCCTTTTACAGATTTCACTGGAGCAGGTGTCTACATTGTAAGATTATTCTTATCCTTCTGTTCTAGTGTGTGTTGCATTTTTAAGGAAAGTTTGGAGAGGGAATGACCAGGACTTCTCCAATTAAGTCCTACCTCATCCAGAAAAATGGTTATGGACTATTACGGTACCCCATAGACGACACGTACAAGATAGGTAAAATTTCGATTTATTCAAAAAGTAGACATATTAAAAAATCTATATGTAGACATAATATAGATTAACAACAATAAGGTAAAGACAAATTTCAAAATAATGTTGATTGGGATAACAGTTTAGAGTGCCCACAAGGGTGAGTGAAGGCAGGTTTTTGAGTACTTATGAATGTAACCTCGACAGTTTCGCGGTCAAGCCGCTTCTTCAGGAGGCGTCCTAGTACAATTTCTACAAAGTGAAATGATCAGCATTACAAATACATAGCAATAAACCAGATAATATAAGATGAAAAGAAAAAGAAACATGACATTGGAGTAGTTGATCAAATGTTTGTATTTGCACTCATCAACCACTGCCCCTAAGGGCTGGAACGGCACTTGTGAGACGCCCTCGCCGGGCGTTCCCCCGGGGGCGAGCACGGGTTTTTTTTGGCAAGGTAAACTGTGTTGCATTTGATATAAATACAGTGTCTCACAAAAGTGAGTACACCCCTCACATTTTTGTAACCATTTTATTATATCTTTTCATGTGACAACACTGAAGAAATGACACTTTGCTACAATGTAAAGTAGTGAGTGTACAGCTTTTATAACAGTGTAAATTTGCTGTCCCCACAAAATAACTCAACACACAGCCATTAATGTCTAAACCACTGGCAACAAAAGTGAGTACACTCCTAAGTGAAAATGTCCAAATTAGCCATTTTCAGTCCCCGGTGTCATGTGACTCGTTAGTGTTACAAGGTCTCAGGTGTGAATGGGGAGCAGGTATGTTAAATTTGGTGTTATCACTCTTACTCTCTCATACTGGTCACTGGAAGTTCAACATACAAAGACTGGGGGGGGGGGGGGGGGGGACACCCTAATAAACGGATTACATTAAAGATGGTGCTGCTATAAGACCATACAAACACCATATGGCCTCACAGTGCTTAAGCCCACTACTGCGTCAAGTATCCACTTGAGTTATAGGTGGAGTCCTTTTAGTTCTCCCATAAAGAGAAGTGTATTTCTCCCATGGTTGAGAAGCAGGATCTTTTTATTCTATGAATAGTGTAGGACTCACTCATAATGGAGTACTTTGACGCAGTAGTGGGCTTAAGCACTGTATGACCATATGGTGTGACCAAATCCCCATATTTTTGCTTAATATGTTCAGGTTCTTTAAACAGCCTTGCAGGATTTAAATGTCATTTTTGTATGTGTGCGCTGTAATCTTTTGTTCTGTAATGTAATGCATTTTTAGGGTGTGCTTCCCAAGTCTTTGTTTTTCTGTTATATGGGTCCTGACCAGATCTCTTCCTTGGGCTGGAGCACACCATCCCCTCACCATTACCTCCAATTAGTGTCCACCTGAGTTATAGGGTAGGATTTAAATGTCATTTTTGTATGTGTGCGGTATAATCTTTTGTTCTGGAAGTTCAACATGGCACCTCATGGCAATGAACTCTCTGAGGATCTGAAAAAAATAATTGTTGCTCTATATAAAGATGGCCTAGGCTATAAGAAGATTGCCAAGACCATGAAACTGAGCTGCAGCACAGTGGCCAAAACCATAGAGCTGTTCAATAGGACAGGTTCCACTCAGAAGAGTGCACGTGCTCAGCGTCATATCCAGAAGTCATTGGGAAATAGACATATGAGTGCTGCCAGCATTGCTGCAGAGGTTGAAAGGGGTGGGGGGTCAGTCTGTCAGTGCTCAGACCATACGCCGCACACTGCATCAAATTGGTCTGCATGGCTGTCGTCCCAGAAGGAAGCCTCTTCTAAAGATGATGCACAAGAAGCCCGCAAACAGTTTGCTGAAGACAAACAGACTAAGGACATGGATTACTGGAACCATGTCCTGTGGTCGGATGAGACCAAGATAAACTCATTTGGTTCAGATGGTGTCAAGCGTGTGTGGCGGCAACCAGGTGAGGAGTACAAAGACAAGTGTGTCTTGCCTACAGTCAAGCATGGTGGTGGGAGTGTCATGGTCTGAGGCTGCATGAGTGCTGCCAGCACTGGGGGGCTACAGTTCATTGAGGGAACCATGAATGCCAACATGTACTGTGACATACTGAAGCAGAGTAATCCCCTCACTTCAGAGACTGGGCCGCAGAGCAGTATTCCAACATAATGACCCCAAACACGCCTCCAAGATGAACATTGCCTTGCTAAAGAAGCTGAGGGTAAAGGTGATGGACTGGCCAAGCATGTCTCCAGACCTAAACCCTATTGAACATCTGTGGGGTATCCTTAAACGGAAGGAGGAGAAGCTCAAGGTCTCTAACATCCACCAGCTCCGTGATGTCATCATGGAGGAGTGGAAGAGTACTCCAGTGGCAACCTGTGAAACTCTGGTTAAGTCCATGCCCAAAAGGGTTAAGGCAGTGCTGGAAAATAATGGTGGCCACACAAAATATTGAAACTTTGGGCCCAATTTGGACATATTTACTTAGGGGTGTACTCACTTGTGTTGCCAGCAGTTTAGACATTAATGGCTGTGTGTTGAGTTATTTTGAGGGGACAACAAATTTACACTGTTATACAAGCTGTACACTCACTATTCCACAGAAAGACCCCATGAGTGTGGACACTCCTCCTCAGAATGACCCCATGAGTGTGGACACTCCTCCTCAGAATGACCCCCTGAGTGCGGATGCTCTTCCACAGAATAACCCTCTGAGTGTGGACACTCCTCCACAGGATGACCACCTGAGTGTGGCCGCTCTTCAGCAGAATGACCCTCTGAGCAGCTCTGAACCAGGAATTAAATGCATTCTTCCCATCATGCAACAGGGCAATACAAGCTCTTTCTTTTTCATATTTGTGTTAGGTATTCTGTAAATTACAATGATTTAGGGCAGGAGATGGGCATAGCCACAAAATTCTAAAGATCATTAGGTTGTAGACTGCACGTTAGCTGTGTGCGTAAATAATTTGGCTATGAATAAAAATTTGTTTTCAACCAATAGGAACCATTTACTGAAAACAACATTTCAATTAAAGAAACTGAAGCATGTGAAAATGTTCAATGTATCATTGAAAACCATCCGAGTGGTATTTGATTTGCCATTGTTTTACTGCAGCAGTGCCCTTTTGTGCTGCGCTGACTTTCATTATATTTTCACACCATTTAAATGTTTTATTCAGTCATACAGGATATTTAATACTTTACAGTGTCCAGCTCTGAGAAAAACTAGCAGGCTTATAGATTGCTTTATAACTTACACTGAAGCCAAGGTTAAAAGGGAGGTTAAGTAATATAGTGAAGACAGAACGGGAAGAGAGTAGTGGTCGAATAACTGCTACACATTTTTCTAAGCCTGACAGATACTGCAGAGCCCCAGAGGATTATGGGACATATCTATACCTTTATAGCATAATGTACAACCATAACAATAGGGCAGGCCCCTACAGCAGGCAACGACAGTGGGGCCACTAATGCCCTGATTTTAAAGAACATGTACTACAGTTTAATAAAGCGTTTACATGATGTAGAAATGTATTTTTTTTTTTTTTTTTTTACCTTGATGTTTATGGTGTTTTCTGTTTAAATGAGAATGGCCATATCAAGGCCACTGTAAGTAATTATTTGATTTAGCCAGGTCCATAGGAACTTTGGTATTACATTGTACAATTAATCTGACCTCTGGCACAATTTGCATAACAATTTATTTTTTGCTAGTTAACAAGATGGTATCTGTCCAAGCATTATTATTATTATTATACAGGATTTATATAGCGCCGACAGTTTACGCCAGCGCTTTACAACATTAGGGCAGACAGTACAAGTACAATACAATTCAATACAGGAGGAATCAGAGGGCCCTGCTCGTTAGAGCTTACATTACTTTCATAGTAGCCCTAAACTCTTAATCCCATGGTGGACCCAAAACCCTTAAAGTGGTTGTAAACCCCATTCATGAAATTTGACCTAAGCACATATATCTGTAGTGTTTAATTATCTCTCTCCAAAGCTCTAAGGGCCATTTCTTTCTGCGGCTCCCTTCCTCTGTTATCAGCAGAGTCACTTCTGACAAGTTCTTCAACACATGAGAACAGCAGCTGAAAATTTGTGTTGTGGAGGGAGCTTGAAGGTAGATAAGAAGAGAGCTTGTCTATTCAGACTGCAGCTCTGTACATTCCTTCATTCCGCTACTTATGTAGAGTGGGGATGTGCCTTTCCTCCAATTGGCTCTCGCACAGTGTATGCCCAGACTCCCCACCCACTGCTGAAAAAGGAAAAAAGATTTCTAACATGATCTGCACTTTCTAAAGCGTGTAGAAAGGGGAAGACAGCAGATATACAAGTAAAACCTATGTAGGGAGATTTGTTCCATCTCTTTGTATCATCTGAGGCTGTTCACTTCATTGGGTATAGAAGAGGGTTTACATCCACTTTAACCACTTCAATAGAGGGCACTTACACCCCCTTCCTGCCCAGGCCAATTTTCAGCTTTCAGCACTGTTGCATTTTGAATGACAATTGCACGGTCGTGCAACACTGTACCCAAACAAAATTTTTAGCATTTTTTCCACAAATAGAGCTTTCTTTTGGTGGTATTTGATCACCACTGGGTTTTTTTATTTTTTGCTAAACAAAAAAAGACCAAAAATTGTGAAAAAAAAATGTTTTTCTTCGTTTGTTATAAACAGTAAGTTTTCTCCTTCCCTGACGAGCACTGATGAGGCTGCACTGACAGGCACTGATGAGGCAGCACTGATGAAGTGGCACTGATGATGAGACACTAATATTGCAGCACTGATGGGCACTGATAGGCCGCACTGATGGACACTGATAGGCAGCACTGACAGGCATTACTGATGGGCACTGATTGGCATACTTAAAAAGCACAGATTGGCATACCTGGTGGGCTTGGGTTGGCATTTTTGGTGGCCCCTTCCTGCCCATGCCAATTTTCAGCTTTCAGCGCTGTTGCTGTTTTTCTTTGTTTCTGTTATAAAATGTTGTAAATAAGTAAGTTTTCTCCTTCACTGATGGACACTGATGAGGCTGCACTGACGGGAACTGATAAGGTGGCACTGATGAGGTGGCACCAATGAGGTGGCACTGATGGGCACTGATAGGTGGCACTAATACTAAACCAACACTAGTAGCACACTAGAGAGGGTTAGGCAACCTTTTGAGCATAGTGTGCCGAAATATGTTTGTAAAAAATTGAGAGTGCCAGATATATATAACAAAAGGGGTTGCTTTATCAAAGGCTAATAAACTGCACTTTACAAGTGCAGTTGTTTCACAGCTTTTTAAATGAGGGGAAGCTCAGCTGATGACTTCCCTCATCCAATCACGTGCAAGCAAAAATGCAGTTTTTTTTTTAATTTTCCTCTCATGTGTATAAATATTCTTAGCACAGTGAAGCTTCGCCTCACTTACTAAGCTCTGGAGAAACTGCGCTTGCAAAGTACACAGTCTATTTGGCTTTAGTAAATCAACCCCAGAAATGTAATACTTAGTAAGTAAACTGTGGTGCTATAGACTAGATTCTGCAATAACTGCACCCAAAATTGGTCATTGTCTGCAATCATAACCCCAAGATTGATGTCAATGATATACTGTATCTCCCAACTTTAGACTGTCCAAAAGAGGGACAGCCTGGATAAGGGACAATGCAGTGCGCTGTGTGTAGCATGGTGAAAAGTGGGCTAGGCTGCATAGGGCTAAATATTGAGTGCGGTTCTATAGGATACAGTTAAAGTGATATTAAAGGCTCTTTTTTTTTAATATAAAATAATAAACATTTTATATGTACCTGCTCTGTGCATTGGATTTGCATAGAGCAGCCTCGATCCTCTTCTTCTTGGGTTCTCCACCAGCGCTCTTGGCTCCTCCTCTTTGTCAAGTGCACCCATGGGAAACGGCTTTCTATGGGGCACTCATGCAGCCTCCTTCCTAAGCCTCCCTGTCTGCATCTATTGACACAGACTGGGTGGCTTGCCCCCACCCCCTCCTTGTCACAGCATTTGATTAGCAGCAGTAGCCAATGGGTCCTGCTGCTATCAATCTGCCCAGAGAGAAGGGACAGAGCTGGAAGAGCCTTAAATCATTAAGGTAAAAAAAAAAACACTTTACGCAGAATACGCTGCACTTGCTGGCTACAGCCCTTGTACTACTACTGGGCTGCTTGGCAGCCAGCAACCTTTGAAACAAAAAACAGTGCATCACAGCGCTTCACTTTTTCCACATTTTGTTATGTTGCAGCTTTATTCCAAAATGGATTAAATTAATTATTTTCCTCAAAATTCTACAAACGACAACATGAAAGAACTTTGTTTGAAATCTTTGCAATTTTATTAAAAATAAAAAATAAATCATTAAATTAAAAAAAAATCCCATACATAAGTATTCACAGCCTTTGCCATGACACTCTAAATTGAGACCAGGTGCATCCTGTTTCCACTGATCATCCTTGGGATGTTTCTACAACTTGATTGGATTCCACGTGTGGTAAATTAAGTTGATTGGACATGATTTGGAAAGGCACACACCTGTCTATATAAGGTCCAACAGTTAATCATATGTCAGAGCACAAATCAAGCCATGAAGTCCAAAGAATTGTCTCTAGACCTCCGAGGCAGGATTGTATGGAGGCATAGATCTAGGTAAGGGTACATAAACATTTCTTGAGCATTAAAGGTCCTATTGAGCACAGTGGCCTCCATCATCCTTAAATGGAAGAAGTTTGGAACCACCAGGACTCTTCCTAGAGCGGGCCAGCCGGCCAAACTGAGCGATTGGGGGAGAAGGTCCTTAGTCAGGAGGGTGACCAAAAACCCGATGGTCACTCTTAAAGAATTCCAGCATTTCTCTGTGGAGAGAGGAGAATCTTCCAGAAGAACAACCATCTCTGCGGCACATTTACCAATCAGGCCTGTATGGTAGAGTGGCCAGACGGAAGCCACTCCTCAGTAAAAGGCACATGACAGCCCACCTGGAGTTTGTCAAAAGCAAACTCAAAAGTTTAAAACCAAAAGCAAAGGAGTGGCTACGGGATAACTCTGTTAATGTCCTTGAGTGGCCTAGCCAGAGCCCAGACTTGAACCCGAGTGAACATCTCTGGAACGATCTGAAAATGGCTGTGCACCGACGCTCCCCATTCAACCTAATGGAGCTCGAGTGGTCCTGCAAAGAAGAATGTGAGAAACTGCCCAAAAAAAAAGTGTGCCAAGCTTGTAGCATCATACTCAAAAAGACTTGAGGCTGTAATTGGTGCCAATGGTGCTTCAACAAAGTATTGAGCAAGGGCAGTAAATATTTATGTACACGTGATTTTTCTTTTCGTTTTTTATATTTAATAAATTTGTAAAGATTTCAAAACACGTTTTCACATTGTCATTATGGGGTATTGTCTGTAGAATTTTGAGGAAAATAATGAATTTATTACATTTTGGAATAAGGCTGTAACATAACATAATGTGAAAAAAGTGAAGCGCTGTGAATACTTTCTGGATGCACCGTATGAAACATACAGCACGGCATGAAGATTGCAGTGGATACAATTATGTAAAAGTGCTCCAGGCATTGCTGGCAAATGAAACGTGGGGGGAGGGGGGGGGGGTACCGTGGTGGGGGTAGTCAGTGGAAGGAATGAATAATGCCCTGCTGTACAGGGTAGTGAGAGAACAATAGCCCAGTGCAGTTGGTCAGTAGGAGAAAAAAAGAAAGACCCGCTGTTGGTCGTCAGGAATCAAGAGAAAGTAATATAGAGTGTAGGGGTCAGGAGTAACTACCGCAGATAAAACCTATATAATACTAATGACTCTTTATCAGCATACTTGTTCTGGGGTACTGACTCAAAGAAGTAAGCCAGCATGGCAGACGGGCAACTAGGATTTTAGACTGAGAAGCCATAAATATTTATTTTAGGAAATGTTTCCTTTGAAATCGGTTAAATTCTATGCGACTCCTGGGCTCCATATAACAATTGGTTAAAAAGCACAAAACGGAACAATGTTTTTACAAGTATGTGTATTTTCCATCAAAACATGATTAGTAACAGTGCTTGTTAAGTGAATTGTCACACCAGCAGATGTGGCAATATTCAAAGCTTTTTATTTAGACTGAGATTGCAAAGCATCAAGGAAAAAAAAAAAAAAGGGAAGAAAGTGCATTTTAATTAAAATTGTGCCAGTATCACAGACTTTTAGATTAAGACATCTCCATTGAACAGTTTCTGCTTTCCATTTGCATCACAAATTGTTCCCATTTCATGATAAGAATGCTATACAAACATGTCTTTAATTACTTTTATAATTAGGAAACTACTTAAGTGTTAATGGGATTCCGGCACAGTATGCTAGTATCTTTATTTCTGCTCTCGTTTGTTGCCCTCTGCCACTGATTTGCCAATAGGTGGGTCAGAGTGGCTCTCGTGTATACTGGTGTTATTAGGTGTCTTAATTTGACACCATTACCGAAAAAGGTACAATTACCTGTTAAATAATTGCAAAATGGAAAAACATTCTTTTAAAAAAAAAAACTGTTTGCATTTGTGTTAATGGGAATGCCATATTAGTAGCATTCCATACAAGCAAAGGAACTATCCTACTGTGAGCTGTACACCTCTGGGCCCAACAGGTCCACTGATGACCTCCTACCTACCCCTATGCTATGCATGTCTTCCATTGCTCCTTTCTGTGTTTTTAGGGATTGGAAAGTTAAATGTGATTTTAACCACTTACAGACCGGAAGATTTCCCCCCTTAATGACCAGGCCATTTTTTTTTTTTTTGCGATATGGCACTGCGTTGCTTTAACTGACAGTTGCACGGTCATGCAACGTTATACCCAAACAAAATTGACATCCTTTTTTTCCCACAAATAGAGCTTTTTTTTTGGTGTTATTTGGTCACCTCTGCGGTAATTTTTTTTGCTCTATAAACAAAAAAAGCAACAATTTTGAAAAAAAAACCCCAATATTTTTTACTTTTTGCTATAATATCTAAAAAAAAAAAAAAAATTAATAAATAAATTTCTTCATTAGTTTAGACCGATATATATTCTTCTACATATTATTGTTAAAAAAAATTGCAATAAGCGTATATTGATTGGTTTGCGCAAAAGTTATAGCGTCTACAACATAGGGGATAGATTTATGGCATTTTTATTTTTTTGGTGGTGGCAAGCTGTGATTTTTAGCAGGACTGTGACATTGTGGTGGACAGATTGGACACTTTTGAAACCTTTTTTGGGACCATTGACATTTATACAGAGATCAGAGCTAAAAAAATGCACTGATTACTGTGTAAATGTCACTAGTAGGAAAGGGGTTAACACTAGGGGGTGATCAAGGGGTTAAGTTTGTGTTCCCTGGGAGGTGTTTCTAACTGTGGGGGGATGGGACTGACTAGAGGAGGAGACAGACCGCTGTTCCTAATCACTAGGCACAGCAGATCTGTCTCTCCTCCCCTGTCAGAACGGGGATTTGTCTGTTTACAGATCCCTATTCTGGCTCTCGTTCCCTCCGCATTGTGTTCGCCACCGTGCAGCGGACACGTGCGCCTGCTATTGCTCTTAAAGGTGCCGACGTACACCTATAGCGATTTGCGGCAACGTGACGACCTGCGTGCTGTTATATTGCAGCTGGTCGGCAAGTGGTTAAACTCTGAATACTTCTATCACACCTTAAAGTGTTTGTTACCCCAAATTTCATATTCCTGATTTGTGTCTGCTGTACCATGTACTTGTATGAAAAAGTCTTCTGTTCTCTTTGTATTACTTCATTTGTGTGAAATCCCTGGTGTTCCTGCCAACAGTGGCATTACTAGAGTTGGTTTCACCTAGTGCAGTAAAATATGGTGTCTACTGTTTTCTCTCTGTTCTTTTACTTTCCCTTTTCTCTCTCTCTCTATCCCTCTTTTATCTCTTCGTCTTTCTCGGGTATTGTAGGGATGAAGGATTGCTCACTCCTCAGTCCCTTCATTGGCTCCTCCTCTCCGGCCTCTTCCCTTATCCTGGGCTGCCAGTCAGCCTCCTCTTGGTTTCTCGAGTCCTTCCCTGCTGCCTAAATTATCTCTGCCTCTCACAGGGCTCCCTACTGATCTCCGACCCTTGTGAGGTGCTGTCCGAGATGCTGCCTCTGTCACCGGCAAGAGCGGTGTGCTGCCCTTGTGTCTCCACAGCAGCCCGTGAAATGTCACCCATCGTCTGTCCGGTCCTGGTGTCACCCCTCTAAAGGGTGTAACCTGGGTGCGCTCCGCACCCTCATAGCAACGCCACTGCCTGCCCATTCCTCTGCTTTCCTATTAAAAACTGACCACACTAAGCAGGAGAACACATCGTGGTCAGTTCCCTAGCTATGCTGGGAACTCTGTGTACTCTCCTCCAATGATCAGACTTGTCCAGACATGTCTCCCCTGTACAGCTATTTGCTGGGAAGCTCAGTGTACAGTTGCTTCTTCTCCCCCCAACTCTTCTGCAGCTGAGAACAGAGGGAATGTGATTATTTCTAAAAAAAAGGGAAAAAAAATATATTTATAAAGGTTTTTTGTTTTTTTTATATCTATACACAAATGGTTTGCCTTTCATTTCTAGTTTAAACTGAATGGGTTGTTTTTCAAGGTGATCGATTACAATCACGTTAGACAAAATGTTGAAATCATACAAATGAGTAAAGGGCTGTTTTTAAAAATATAAAAATGAAAAGCCTTGCCCGCACAGGTCTTTTGTTGTCCAATAGTGTAGCAGGCAATAAATCCCACTATAAGATCCCACAGTTTGGACCAATGTAAAGTAAGTATGTATGTATGCCCCATACCCAGACGATTCCTGTGGAGGCTAGAAATCATGTAGTAAACACGGCTACTACAGTTGGCACCGATAGCTTCTGGGTCCCATGCTGAGCAGCTGCCCTGCTGCTTAGTGAACACAGGAGAGCACCATTCAAAGAATGCTTTGCATTTGAATGCAAAGCATTCTCTGATTGGATAAGGTGGATGATGTCATGAACTTCACCTTGTTGAATCAGAAAATGTTTTTTCATTTATTGAGAGAATGTAAAGTGTTCTCTGAATGGTGCCCATGTCTAGAAAGTGACCTCCTGTGTTCTCTATGCAGCAGGACAGCTGCTTAGCAAAGGATTCAGAAGCTAGCGACAATCACTGTAGTAGAAGCGTTGTCTGCTACAGTGATTTCTAGATTCCTCTGGAATCCCACAGGTATGGCACACACTCAGGGCTGTCTTAATAGCATCATGGGCCCCTACCAGGGAAATGGCGCAGGTAAACAGGTGCTTTATGGACCTTGCTTTGTGCACTGATGTGCAGTCATGTTGGAACAGGATGGCGCCATTCCAAAACTGTTCCCACAGAGTTGGGAGCATGAAATTGTCCAAAATGTCTTGGTACGCTGATGCCTTAAGAGTTCCCTTCACTTCGCTTTAAGAGTTCCCTACGAGCCAGGACTTCTTGTCCTCATCGGTGCTTGACCTCACAAATGTACTTCTGGAAGAATGGTTAAACATTTCCATAGACACACTCCTAAACCTTGTGGGCAGCCTTCTCAGAAGAGTTGAAGCTGTTATAGCTGCAAAGGGTGGGCCAACTCAATGTTGAACCCTACGGACTAAGACTGGGATGCCATTAAAGTTCATGTGCGTGTAAAGGCAGGTGTCCCAATACTTTTGGTAATATAGTGTACATACTTTGGCCCAAGCTGGACCATCGTAACTATGCAAAAATATCCAGACCTGGGATTCAGCTTTGCAGCAGAACTAAACCCATTGATTTAACGATTTACCAAACCAATTACAGTGAAGGCATGCCATGCATAGTAACTGTCACAGCTGTTTGTGCTCTCTACCAATATGTCAAGCCATCAAATGACTGGTGTCATAACTGATCACATGTAGCCCAAGGCAAAATCAAACAGAGGCTAAGATGGCAGCTTCCTTGGCTGTAAAGGATTGAAGGGTTTCGTTCCACTATAATTGTTGCAGTAGGAGGAAGAGTGTTCTCTGTTCTAAACAATCCTTTCATCCGGCACTGGTGGTTACCATTATCCCCTCAAGAAGTTCTACTTCTGGGTCAATAGACAGCTCTGTAATCTCTCTGCACAGAGATGTTCCAGGAAAGCAGTGGGAACCTCCCAGACGACAATGAGGTCTTAGCTGCACCAAGTAAAACCCAACTTGACAAGTTCCCTTTAAACTTTAATAAGGCCACTAATCTGATGGGGCTATTTACATGACGAACAGCTGGGATTTACAGATAGATGTAAATCACTGCTATGGAATTGTGCATTTAATCTGTTTATTCTACAATAGTGTACTCTGCCTTTTGTTCTACCCTCCAAAATGATCTTTTGCAGTGAAGCAAGTAATACAATTCACCCAGGGATGAGGCTGGCAGCTGCTGCCCGCACCTGACACCCTCCGTCATACACATTCAGCTGATGAAGTCAGGCTCATAGGCTTAAATAGGATTCTCACTCTGCTCTGCCAGAGACACAGGGAAAGCTGCTCATTAGTGGATGGCACAGAGAGCCGGAGAAGAGTATGTGCCATGCTGGTGACCCCTGTGAAATGTAACACACTGCATGACATGAAAATAACCGATAATTACTGCAACTCCCGCCACTGCGTGGCAAGCCTAAAAACATCTTCTGAATTCAAACCCTGATATGTGTAAAACATCTAAACCAGTCTAGCCACTCTGTTAAACATTCACAAAGATTATGCCTGATAATTATATTTTAGCTTTTCTGCTGCTTTGGACTGTACTATGGGAATAAATGATTCATTCGATTTTTTTTTTTTTTTTGTAGCATACATTTTTTTACACTAAGATCTTTTTAGCATCTGTTGCTGCAGATCTAGTAAACCTTCCAGATCTTATTCTTACATGTGCGTATATTTTAAAATATTTAGTGTAGCGCTACCCATGCAGGAGCCACTGATTTGAGTCCCAGGTTCTTTTCCTACTAGTGTAACAGCAGCCAGGCAAACAGCAACATTTACTCCTCTGGCTCTGTAAACAGTCTAGGACGCGGGGTCGGCAACCCATGGACCGCGATCTACCAGTCAACCGCAGCCAGTTGATTAGTAGATTGTCCTGGGCTTGCTGACTTGCTGTCGCTGAGCGTGGATGAAGGTGCAGGGCGAAGCTGAGGAGCTACTTGCAGACACGTAGCTCAGCCTTGAAGACACGTAGATCAGCCTTGAAGACACGTAGATCAGCCAGGGGCAGCTGGGCGTGGCAGGAAAGTGGCAGGGCAGGAGGGAGCAGGCACCAGCCAGCCATACAAACCACAGAAAAACACCACTCTGAATAGTGTAGCTGTTAGCAGGATAATGAACAACACACACAGTCCAGGTGCTCTAGCTCAGGAAGTCCTCACAGCATCCCAATAGAAATCAATGAAACCAAAGCATGAAGAGCCGGCACTTCTGGAGATGAATTCTTGATAATAATCATTCCAATAAGACCATGTAAAACAACAGTGAGGGCTAAGGCGTTTCGGCAGAAGCCTTGTCCATAGCACAACACTGTCAGAAACCATGAAATCAGGCCGAGACAGAAGTACAGTTAAATCACACTTGTTTAATAATAAAAGTAAAAAAGAACAAACTTAGTCAAAACATAGCCAAAGTTCAGTAACCGGAACGGATAGTCAGCCAAGCCAGAAGTCAGTTATCAGTGTAGTGGAACAGCAAGCAGGATCTGGAGCCAGAAGGGATGTCAGCAAAGCAAGTCTTGAACAGGGTCACAGGAGAGTTTCTGTGATGTTGACCAAGGCGAAAGCTGAGCTCCTTTGGACTGGACGGCTTAAGTAGGCAGGACTCGTTTGGCAGGAAGAAACCTGGCCTATGCACCATGGCTCTCTTGGGAACATAGAGGAATGTGACACTACCTCCCCACTAACGGTGCACGCTCTCTTAATATGGGATCGGATTAACACGACCTTAAACTTATCCCCTCCCGTGTCCCCGCTGGCTCCGTTAAGAGGGTTTCTGTTGTTCTCGCCAGGTGAGCAATTGGCTTTTTTTGGCCCTTGGGTGGATGATGGCAATGCCAGTTGTGGAAAGCTAATGAGAACTGGTAGGTTACTGAGCTTCGAGTCCCTCCAGGCTAGACATAGCGGGTCCCAAATAAATTTTTGGAGATATAGACAACTCCACCACTTTTTTGAGGTCCATGGTCCCTCTATAAGAGACATTTCCTCTCTTACACCCTTTGAACGCCTTTTTGTAGAAGAAGAACCGATCCCTCATATGATCTCGGAATTGTACCACCTATTAGGTTCTACCACACAAGACATTAGACCAGCTTACATATGGGCATGGAAGAAAGACCTTAAACTAGATTTCTCCGTGGCTCAGCTGACACACCTCTACCAGCTCACTCTCTCCAGCTCTATTGAGTCGAAAACTCAAGAAAATAACTATAAAGTTCTGTCGCACTGGTACAGGGTGCCGGCTGATCTAGTGCATATCTATCCCTCGATATCCGACCAATGCACGTGGGACTGTGGCCATAAAAGGGACACTCTTACATATTTGGTGGGTGTGTCCCCGGATCAAACCATACTGGTCAGACATTAAATCCCAAATTAAAGAAATTCTAGACCTGGATATGTCTCTATTACCGGCTCACTTCCTCCTACATGTTCCCCATATTCCGATTAGCAGATACAAAAAAAGCACACTGCCACATCTTTTAAATGCGACCAAGAGCCTACTCCCAATCTATTGGAAGCAGTCCAGAGTTTCCTCTAGGGAGGAATGGATTAAAAAAGTAAATGACATTAGAGAGGCCGAACGTTGGATAGCGACTTGCAGAGGCACTGTGGAACGCTTTAACATCACATGGGGACCCTGGTTGGACTATGTGGCCAACCCGGGGCAAGCAACCTCCAGCTTAGACCTGGCGCTGCTGGAGCTAGCAGAACCGTCCCTCAGATCTTGTTTAGACAATGGCACTATGGCCCCCTGAAAACCCCTTCTTCCCTCTGCTCCCTCTGGAGGCAACTCGATCCTGGTGAAACTCGCCCGGTGCAGAATTGAAGACCCTACCTCAAATCGCAGGTATGCTCCGCCCCTCCCCCCCTCTCTCCCCTCTCTCCCCTCTCTCCCCTCTCTTTCCCCTCCCCTAATCTTTTCCCTTTTTCTCCCTCTCTTATTATTCTGTTGTTTTTCTTCTATCTGCAGTCTTCTTGTTCCATGGTCCAGGTCATTTTACATTAAATCTTTCTTATTCTGCACAAGCCGGACTTATGGTCATAGTGGCCAGCTGTAGAAAGGGAAGCCTCCTCTAACGGGGTTGGCCTCAGTTTTTCCCCTCTCAGCACTAACAGAGCGCCACAGGCACACCTGTCTGATGCGGTGGGCCGGGAGAGGTTGATGGAGGCTGATTTGGGCCCCCTTTCCTTGGACTGCTGCCAACGGGATGCCCCCTATCCTTTTGAACACAAAAGCACCCCATTGGAGGCGGAGCTGGTTTTATGCAGACTTCTGCTCTCCTGGTGAATATTAGATAAACTTTTGGGATACGGATCATAAAATGCACTGACATTCTAAGTCCAAGGAAGAGTTATTTCATTGACCTGTATCAAGATGTAATTTCTATTTTTATTGATATGCCCTTTCTTATCCTCAAGATAGTCAGCACATGTATGTTTTTCCTGGATTTCGCATATCTCAAAACGGGTTTTTGATTATCTGATTTTGTATGTTGTTTCATGCTAAAATTGTTTCTAAATAAAGATTTTACAAAAAAAAGTAGGCAGGACTCACAAGCAGGATATCCTCAAAAGCTGAGGAGAGATAAGAGCTGGCAATTAGCCCACACCTGAGCGGCCAGCTCAGAGAAAGAAGGGCTGAGCACATCCCTGACAAACGCACAATGCAAAAATTACACATATATACTCCCTCTGATTAGATGATCTCATCAATCGTGGTAAAATGAGAAACACCAGTGCTGGTGTATACCCTCCAATGGGAGCGGAGTGCATAGTAAGAAAAAATGTAATAAAAATATATACTGGGTAGACAAAATGGATTCATATACAATGAAATTAATCAAACATCAATAGATGAATTTAAGGCAACAAAAGTTTCTTTCAGTTCATTTCATAGAATAACTACCTGAGGAACAGATCAACATATCTGTAGTTCATACCAGATGGAATCCTGGTATGGAGGTTGAATATTACCATACTTCGCATTCTAGTAACCTATGGTGTAAACCCCCCCCCATCCCCCCAGGTAAATTCTTAACCTTTTCTAAGCCATAAAAAATAAAAGATGACATATTCTCTGCATAATGATGCTTAAAATGTTTTGGCACATTCGATAAGCCCTTATCTGTGGAATACGATAGTGCTCACTAATTCTTGTCCTGAGGGGCCTTATAGTGCAACCCACATATTGTAAATGGCACAAGGTGCATTCAACAGCATAGACCACATTATTTGTTCCAACAAAATGTAATCATTGATCTTAAAATTCCTACCTGTGGAGCAAGAGACTACTGAATGAGTGTTTCCTACAGAAACAACAGGTACCCACACCACAAGCATAGGAGCCCGTGGTGCACCACCATGTTCTCCCCTGTTTCTCTGTCTCAAAATGGCTTGGGGAAAGAGAAGTCACCAAGAGTACCAGCACGCCAGCTAGAAAACCTATAACCTGATTGAATCACAGCTGTCAAATCTTTATCTGTTGCCAAAACGGGTAGATGTTTACGTATAATGCTTCTGACCTTATTAAACTCACGGGAATATGCTGTAACAAAAGTTACAGGATTAGTGTTCCTTTCACTATTTCTTTTATTTATTTTACATTGTGAATGTTCCAAAAGAGCAGCTCTATCCCTATTATTAGCCAAGACCATGGCTCTTTCTATGTCCTTTTCTTTATACTCTCATGCCTGATGTCTAGACGAAATGGCTTCACACACTTCTAAAAAGCTGATCTCTGTGGAACAGTTACGTTTGGCCCTGATGTATTCTCCCACCGGAACAGATCGTATTGTATGTACTGGATGGCAGCTACTGGCTAAAAGTAGTGAATTCCCTGCACATTCTTTAGGATACGTGCGAGTAAAGATATTACCTGATGTGACACAGCCTTGGAGAGTAGTGTCAAGAAAATGAATGTTTACTTGTTGAGTGTCAAAGCTAAACTCCAAATTCAAAGAGTTTTTATTTGCATACTCTACAAAGGACTCAATATCGGTATAGGTACCCCGCCATACAAGTAGCAGCCAGCCATATAAGCCAATGCCTCGACTATACTGCTGGCTGCAATGTCAGGTGGCGTGATACCAACAGCACTCACTTCTTATTCCTGGTAGTGGGATCCACAGCGGATGGCAGCGCTGCAAGGGGTTAGGATCAGTGGGCATTATAGGGCACAATGAAAGCTATGCGGGCACAAAGGCAGCTATATGGGCATATTAGCATAAAGATGCTATTGTGCCCATATACAGGTGCATCCCAAAAATATAGAATATCATCAAAAAGTTAATTTATTTCAATAATTAAATTGATAAAGTGAAACTTGTATATTATGTATAGATTCATTACACACAGGGTGATATATTTCAAGTATTTCTTTCTTTTAATTTTGATGATTATGGCTTACAGCTAGTGAAAACCCAAAATTCGAATATTGTAAAAAAGTTCAATATTGTAGACTCATGGTGTCACATTCTAATCAGCTAATTAACTCAAAACACCTGTAAAGGTTTCCTGAGCCTTTAAATGGTCTCTGTCTCGTTCAATAGGTTACACAATGATGAGGAAGACTGCTGACTTGTGTGTTGTCCAGAAAACAGACACAAAAGGTCATTGCTAAAGAAGATGGCTGTTCAGAGTGCTGTATCCAAGCATATTAATGGAAAGTTGAGTGTAAGGAGAAAGTGTGGTAGAAAAAGGGTGCACAAGTGACAGGGATAACCACAACCTTTAGAGCAAAGGCCATTCAAGAATTTGGGGGAGATTCACAAGGAGTGGACTATGGCTGGTGTCAGTGCTACAACTGTCACATTCCTTGTTTCAAGCCACTCCTGAACCAACGACAACGTCAGAAGCGTCTTACCTGGGCTAAGGAGAAAAAGGACTGGACTGTTGCTCAATTGTCCAAAATCCTCTTTTCGGGTGAAAATAAAATATTGCATTTAATTTGGAAATCAAGGTCCCAGAGTCTAGAGGAAGAGTTGAGAAGCACAGAATCCAAGTTGCATGAAGTCCAGTGTGAAATTTCCACAGTCAGTGATGATTTGGGGAGCCATGTCATCTGCTGGTGTTGGTCCTCTGTGTTTTATCAAGTCCAAAGTCAGCACAGCCCTCTACCAGGAAGTTCTAGAGCTCTTCATGCTTCCCTCTGCTGACCAGCTTTATGGAGATGCTGATTTCATTTTCCAGCAGGACTTGGCACCTGCCCACACTGCCAAAAGTACCAATACCTGGTTTAATGATCATGGTATTACTGTGCTTGATTGGCCAGCAAACTTGCCTGACCTACACCTCATTGAGAATCTGTGGGGTATTGTCGAGATAAAGATGAGAGACACCAGACCCAACAATGCAGAAGAGCTGAAGGCCGCTATCAAAGCAACCTGGGCTTCCATAACACCTCAGCAGTGCCGCAGGCTGACCACCTCCATGCCACGCTGCATTGATGCAGTAATTCATGCAAAAGGAGCCCCGACCAAGTATTGAGTGCATACTATACTATACATGGACATACTTTTCATTAACCCAACATTTCTGTATTAAAAATCTTTTTTTTAATTGGTTTTATGTAATATTCTAATTTTCTGAGATACAGAATTTTGGGTTTTCACTAGCTGTAAGCCATAATCATCAAAATTAAAAGAAATAAATGCTTGAAAAATATCACTCTGTGTGTAATGAATCTATTTAATATTTGGGTTTCACTTTTTGAATTGAACTACTGAAATAAATACATTTTTTAATGATATTTCAATGTTTTGAGATGCCCATATACAGTATCTCACAAAAGTGAGTACACCCCTCACATTTTTGTAAAGATTTTTATATATCTTTCCATATGACAACACTGAAGAAATGACACTTGGCTACAATGTAAAGTAGTGAGTGTACAGCTTGTATAACAGTGTAAATTTGCTGTCCCCTCAAAATAACTCAACACACAGCCATTAATGTCTAAACTGCTGGCAACAAAAGTGAAAATGTCTAAATTGGGCCCATTTAGCCATGGCAACTCATGGCAAAGAACTCTCTGAGGATCTGAAAAAAAAGAATTGTTGCTCTACATAAAGATGGCCTAGGCTATAAGAAGATTGCCAAGACCCTGAAACTGAGCTGCAGCATGGTGGCCAAGACCATACAGCGGTTTAACAGGACAGGTTCCACTTTAAAACAGGCCTCGCCATGGTCGACCAAAGAAATTGAGTGCACATACTCAATGTCATAACCAGAGGTTGTCTTTGGGAAATAGACGTATGAGTGCTGCCAGCATTGCTGCAGAGGTTGAAGGGGTGGTGGAGGGGTCAGCCTGTCAGTGCTCAGACCATACAACGCACACTGCATCAAATTGCACTGCATGGCCGCTGCATGACCACAGCCACTGCATGGGTGTCATTCTGGAAGGAAGCCTCTTCTAAAGATGATGCACAGGAAAGCCCACAAACAGTTTTGCTGAAGACAAGCAGACTAAGGACATGGATTACCGGAACCATGTCCTGTGGTCTGATGAGACCAAGATAAACGTATTTGGTTCAGATGGTGTCGTGTGTGTAGCGGCAACCAGGTGAGGAGTACAAAGACAAGTGTGTCTTGCCTACAGTCAAGCATGGTGGTGGGAGTGTCATGGTCTAGGGCTGCATGAGTGCTGCTGCCACTGGGGGGGGCTACAGTTCATTGAGGGAACCATGAATGCCAGCATGTACTGTGATATACTGAAGCAGAGCATGACCCCCTCCCTTCGGAGACTGGGCCGCGGGGCAGTATTCCAACATAACGACCCCAAACACACCTCCAAGACGACCACTGCCTTGCTAAAGAAGCTGAGGGTAAAGGTGATGGACTGGCCAAGCATGTCTCCAGACCTAAACCCTATTGAGCATCTGTGGGGCATCCTCAAATGGAAGGTGGAGGAGCGCAAGGTCTCTACATCCACCAGCTCTGTGATGTCGTCATGGAGGAGTGGAAGAGGACTCCAGTGGTAACCTGTGAAGCTCTGGTGAACTCCATGCCCAAGAGGGTTAAGGCAGTGCTGGAAAATGATGGTGGCCACACAAAATATTGACACTTTGGGCCCAATTCTGATATTTTCACTTAGGGGTGTACTCACTTTTGTTGCCAGTGGTTTAGACATTAATGGCTGTGTGTTGAGTTATTTTGAGGGGACAGCAAATTTACACTGTTATACAAGCTGTACACTCACTACTTTACATTGTATAAAAGTGTCATTTCTTTAGTGTTGTCACATGAAAACATATAATAAAATGTTTACAAAAATGTGAGGGGTGTACTCACTTTTGTGAGATACTGTAGATACAAAATAACAACAAAGGACACAACAGCATCTATATGGGCACTATAGCCCCTTTCACTTACCTGATTGTATTCTCCAGCCAACCCCAGTGCTCTCCTCCTCCCTAAGCCTCAACATCATCACATATACAGAAAGATTAACCCTGTATGGCACGATGTGGAGGCTGGTGGGTGACCACAGCCAGTGCCGGGACAAGGTCATCTAGCGCCCAGGGTGAGGATGCCAAACAGCGCCCCCCTCAAAATGTATGAGCATTATGTGTCAACGAAAATTCCCTCCCCTCTAAATAAAAATTGAGCACTATTCTTCACACTTACCCCCTAAGCATACATTTCCTTTGCAAGCCAAATTTATCCCTAAACAAAAATTCCCCCTCTTCTAGTACAAATCCTCCCTCCTAGGTCAAGCCCTCTCCCTGCTCAAATCCCCCCTCTTAGCACAAATCCTCTACCCCTCAAATTTTCCCTCTCAGCATAAATCCACCCCCCTCAAAATCACCCCTTCCAACAAAATACTCCTTATCCCCACTGTGCCCAGGCCAGCTGCCCCTCCTGCCCCCCCCCCCCGTCTTGGCCCTGGTCCCAGCTTACACAGGGGTTGCAGGGGACCAGTAACAGCACTGCAGGGAGCCTGCTGAAGCATGGGATAAAGTAAAGCCGAGTACACACATCAAAATTCACCTGGTTCAGCAGCGGCTGAATTTTGATCTGTGTGTAGCCCTCTGCAGCAAACCCGCAGGATATCACAGAAGTCTATGGCAAAGCGCAGCTAACCCACAGGAAAGCGGCACGGGGCTCAGGACAGTAAGGGCTCATCTTCTTTTCGCAGTTTGGGGAGGGGAGGGTAAAACCTCATAGTTGAGCTGTGTTTTTACCACCACTCCCACCCAACCACACCCCTTTTAGCTGCAGGGGCCAGGGGTGTACACGTGTCATGGCCGCAGTATGAGTCATACACCCTGTCATGCTTGTTGGGTGCAACGCCCGCCCAGCATAACCAATTCAAGTGAACTCTTCAAGTGCCCTGCAACCGTGTGCAGTACAGCAACCAAGGTGTTAAAGCAGACGGTGAGGAGGTGTTGTATTGCCGCCTCACTACCTGCTTTAACCCCTTGGACCCCACAGAAGCATGCAGTTGCATGACACTTGCAGAGTGGCCCCATTTACTTCAACGGGTTGCGTTTGGCAGGCAGTAGCACTCACCAAGAGTGACAGAGGGGTATCATTCCTGCTGAGGCATGTGTACACCTTTGGCTGCTGCCTCTGCAGTTAAGGGGTGTAGGGATTGAGGAAGGTAAAACTGCAGCCAAACCACAGGGTTTTACCAACCTCACATGTAAGCCTTAAAGGTGCCGTCTCCAAATGCAACGAAGGGCTGGTTTACAAGTGCGGCAGGCACTGCTGCTCCTCTTAAAAGCAATCTAAGCATGTTGGACAGGTGGTAAAGAGGCTGATCTAAACCTATAATTGCAGTGCACACATTTGCAGTTGGGTAGTACAACCATTGTAGGTTTAAACCAGGCGGTGAAGAGGTGACATATCGCCTCCTCATCACCTGTCAAACACCTTTGAAAAGCAATCTGCATGTTGATCACAAGTCACTAGGATCCTTCTCATGGATCTGTACTCAATGTCCCTGCTTCCCTCCCTTGCATTGGCTCCCAGTGCTGTCAATCAAAGCCAGTGATGAGGGAGCAGGGGGCGTGGCCGAGTCCCGCTGTCTGTGGCAATGGATGCGAGTACACATGAGTGCCCCCATTGGAATAGGCTTCCCATATGGGCACTGGACAGAGGGGAGGGGCCAGGAGTGCTGCCGGGGGACCCAAAAAGAGGAGGTTCGCAGCCACTCTGTGCAATTCCATTGCACAGAGCAGGTAAGCATAACATGTTTGTTATTTTTTTTTATTATTATTATTATTTTTACCTTTACAATCACTTTAATCTTTGCAGTGTAGGCACAATCCCACTGCAAGTGATCATTTTAGTTTCCCAGTGTTGGGCTGTAAAATAATTGTGCAGACATGATCGTGCTGCCTTCCAATAATTCTGTCTGCCATATCTGTCTCAGACCAGTACATTTGAGTCACCCAAGTGCACCAAAGCAAGCACCAATACCCAAATGGAGCAGCATGTAAGCCTCTTTGTGTGTACATATTTAGAAGATTATAGATTACCATCATCCTAAATTTGATAAAAGGGAAGAGTAACTAGGGGTGACCCCTGCAAAACCCCCTAGTAGGAAGAACAGTGGACTATCTTGGTACCCAATTAACCACTTCACATCCCGCCCGTCATCATATGACGTCCGCAGGTGGGCTCTCCCATCCTGGGTGGGCGTCATATGACGTCCTGCGCTTCCCGGCCGTCTGGGGGGCGCGCGTCACTCGGGAGCCGCGATATCTGCCAGGCGCCTGCGATTGCCTGTTAACAGAGCAAGACCGTGGATCTGTGTGTGTAAACACACAGATCCATGTCCTGTCAGGTGAGAGGAGACCGATCATGTGTTCCCAGTACAGAGGAACACAGATCGGTCTCCTTCCCTTGTGAGTCCCCTCCCCCTACAGTTAGAATCACTCCCTAGGGAACACAGTTAACCCCCTGATCGCTCCCTAGTGTTAACCCCTTCCCTGCCAGTGACATTTATACAGTAATCTGTGCATTTTTATAGCACTGATTGCTGTATAAATGTGAATGGTCCCAAAATGGTGTCAAAAGTGTCCGATGTATCCGTCGCAATGTCACAGTCATGATAAAAAAAATCGCAGATCACCGCCATTACTAGTAAAAAAAAAATAATAAAAATGCCATTAATCTATCCCCTATTTTGTAGACACTATAACTTTTGCACAAACCAATCAATATACGCTTATTGCAATTTTTTTACCAAAAATATGTAGAAGAATACATATCAGCCATTGGGATATTTATTATAGCAAAAAGTAAAAAATATTGTGTTTTCTCCAAACTTGTCGCTCTTCTTTTGTTTATAGCGTAAGAAATAAAAACCGCAGATGTGATCAAATACCACCAAAAGAAAGCTCTATTTGTGGGGAAAAAAAATGATAAAAATTTGTGTACAGTGTTGTATGACCGCGCAATTGTCATTCAAAGTGTTACAGCGCTGAAAACTGAAAATTGGCCTTGGCAGGAAGGGGGCGAAAGTGCCCGGTATTGAAGTGATTAAACAAAAAAATATTAAAAATGTATACATTTTATTTGTACAAAATAGTTTTTATAGACATAGTTGCACAATGTGTGATAAAACTGCAATTCATGATAACCTCAACAGACAGTATTTAATACAAACATGTCTAACTGGTCACATAGCAGCCTCAGACGCATGCTGAAGGCATTTGATTCACAATGTACTGTATATCCTCTACATGTTTCGCGCCTGAATCTGCTTCTTCAGGAGGTGTTATACATAGTATCATCTACAACAAAGCAAAAAGGTAATTATTCCAAAATATCAATAAATGTAATGTAAATGAGGCTACTATGTGACCAGTTAGACATGTTTGTATAACTTACTGTCTGTTGAGGTTATCATGAATTGCTGTTTTACCATACATTGTGCATCTATGACTTTAAAAACAATTTTGTATAAATAAAATGTATACATTTTTAATATTTTTGTTTAATAATTGGGTACCGAGATAGTCCATTGTTCTTCCTACTTGGGGTTTTGCAAGGTTCACCCCTAGTTACTCTTTCCTTTTACTATCCAAATGGAGGAGGAGGGCAAGGCCAGACAAGGCCAGACAAGGCCAGACAGCTCCAACATTGGCCTGGTAGATACAACCATTCATTCATAAAAACAGAAAAATGCTCAAGTTTAGGTTAACCAGCAAATGCTTTTAGCATGGTTGTAGTGGAGTAGACAACGGACATTGTAAGCACAGTCTAACTGAAGAAATCTCCTACAGTTTGTTCCAGCAATTTAGCAAGGCATAATATACAAAGGAAATGGATTCTCGGCACACAGTCGTTAATTAGAGTGGTTATCAATGTGTATGATTATGCAGACTGGTGGACAGTGAAATCGCTGTTACATCTGCATAGAATCTGCTACTCCCATATATCACACATAATTAAACTGACATACAATTTTCCTATCGTCCAGTTGTCAATTAGCTATCGTTTTCATGTCTTGAGGTTCATTAAAGTGGTTCTAAAGTCTAACGTTTTTCTTTATCTGAAAGTGGCACCAAACCCATGGATTTATTGGTTTAAAAAAAACAGTTAAAGGGTTATTTCATCTTTACCAAGAAACTGTCTATGCAGGTAAGTTGAGGCTGTAGATAAAATCAAACTGTGCAGCTTTAGCTAGAGTTGAATATTACATTTGCTATAGATGTAGGACTTTTATGTACCCCCTGAAGCCTGATTGGAATACTCCCAGGACGTTGCTAAGTGAGTCCTAGTCATCACTTCTCACCTCCACCATCACAGGAGCGAGCTCTCAAATGCTGATAAGCATTTAATGCTCTCAAAGCCATTGCATCAGGGGAGAGAGAGAGCATGGGAGAGAGTTTGGATGAGAGAAAAGGCTCACTCCAGTGATGGTGGAGGTGAGCAGTATTGGCAAGGCCTCGCTTAGTAACGTCCCAGTTACATCTTGGAGTATTCCAGTCAGGCTTCATGAGGTACGTGAATAGCCTACACCTATAGCAAGGGCATTATTCAATGTTAGTGAAAGATTGTTTTTAACTACAAACACCCCCATAGCTCCCAACTGTCCCCGATTTGGAGGGACTGTCCCTGATTTGAAGCAATGTCCCTCTGTCCCTCTTTCCTCCTCATTTGTCCCTCATTTTGGTCTGATCTATATAGTTGTTAATGAAATGCATTATTTATCTTTCAAAAAAGTGTTTTCCAGTGCTAAACCTTTCACCCGATTTCTAAATTGCTGCATTTGTAAATTTCAAAAGCCATTATAAAGGAATAATAGTGGTAAAAATAAGCCCTTGTGGGTTTAATTAATCTTATTTTTTTGGTTAATTCTCCTTTAAGGGGGCGTGGCAAGGGTGTGTCCTATGCTTACATACTTTTGCTAATAGGTGTCCCTTATTCCTATCTCAAAACGTTGGGAGGTATGCACCCCTTATCTGCACAGGCAGTGAGTTTGTAAAGGCAAACTAACCGTTTACGTTTCCAGGAAATCTAACTGTCACATTTACTTGTGATCTCAACCAAGCCATTAAATGTCTGATGTCATAATTGATCATAAGTACAGCACCATGGCAGTTGCAAATCAAACAGAGGCAAAGATGGTAGTTTCCTTGGCTGAAAAGGAGAGAACAGTGTAGTTCCAGTTTATTGCATTCTCTGCATTAAAGTGGTTGTAAACCCTTCCATATACCCAGTGAAGTGACTGGCCGGTGGTGATACACGGAGATTAAACAAATCCTCCTGCATAAGTTGTACCTTTTTATCTCCTGCCTTCTCCTCTCTACATCCACTCAAAGTGCTGAATTTTAAAGCTTGTTTGAGAGTTAAAAATAGGGGGTGGAGAGCTGAAGTTACACAGAGCTCTGCAGAGCTCAGTGAGGAGAGCTCTGAGAGCTGATTGGAGGGAAGTGACACCCCCCCCTCCACACAGCACAGAGGAACAGAGTTGAGGCTTTCAAACTGCTCTCTCCCCGTCACCTTTTTATGTTGGTGTCAGGAGAACTTGTCAGAAGTAATTCATGCTGATAGCAGAGGAACGAATCGGCAGTCAGAAATGATCCTAAAGCAGAGCTGTACCCCAAAAAAAAAAAAAAAAAAAGCTCCTCTTGTTTGCACCCTCCTCTGCCACATTTGGCACTTTTTTTGGGGGAAGCGGACATCTAGTTCTGAAAGGTACCCGCTCCCACTTCTGGCTCAGCTCGCCACAACAGTCCTCCAGACCCCTTACTTTCCCTGCAGGCTTTTGGGACACATCTCAGAAGACTACAGGACCATTCACAAGGTGCGGCATGACTCGTGCATGTACAGTAGGAAACCGACTGTGAAGCCGCAAGGTTTTACTTCCTGTTTCCCTTACTCTGATGCTGGCACCTGCACCCAAAGCTGATTGAAGAATCGGCTTGTGTGAGGACATTGCTTGATCCAGGGGCAGGTGAGTGTCCTTAAACTAAAAGTCATCAGCTACAGTATTTTTAGCTGCTGAATTTTAATATTTTTGGGGGGAGCCTGGAGCTCTGCTTTAATTGAGACAAGTACACTATAGAGGGATATGGTTCATATTTCTCTTCTAAGGTTTAGAAAATCCTTCCATTGGCTCACGTAAATATTACCTGAGCCCTATAATAATCCAGTGCTGTGCTCGTTTGCCTGCAGCTTTTCTCTCCCTATCTTCCTGGTCCCACAGGCTTTGGCTATTGGCTCCTGCTGCTGTCAGTTAAAACCAATGAGCAGAGGGTGGCGGGGGCTAAGCCGCAATGTGTGTGTCAATGGACTCCATGTGTCCATGGAGTCTGGCTAAGGAATGAGCCTGCATGTCTGCCACCATAGCAAGTGGCTTGCTATGGGGGCAGACAAAGAAGAGGAGCCAGCAGGGGACCCCAGAAGAGGAGGTTTGAGGTGCCTTTGTGCAATACCATTGCACATAGGAGAAGAGTATAAACCTGTTTATTATTTTATTTTAAAAAATTAGACTTTACAATTACTTTAAAGTCTGCATCCCGTTTGATCACTTGGATCTGGCAAAAACAGGTTCCATCTTTGGCTAGCCAAAGAGTTTGCCTGTGACTGATTGTTTTATTGATCAATGAGCCAGAGATACAGCTGTAGCCTAATGTCACATACCCAGTGGAGATTGAGCTGAAGATGGGGCTTCTCTTGCATCACCTGTCCAACACCCCTCGTAGTGATGACAGGAAATGTGAGTACACAGAGTGGACGAGGGCTGATGTTGCAGACAAGGCCACAGCTGTTGAATATGAGGCAGAGATGACTGTTGCCTGCCAGAGCCAGAGGCAGAAACATGATGGCATTCAATCAATAGACAGGAATGAAGCCAGGGCACAAACCGATGGTTGTCAACAAACAGGCAGCAAGGTACTGAATCAGAAGACATGGACAGCGCCAGGATACAGGCCAAGGTCAGCAACAGTTGGACAGCAAGGAAAAGGGACATAAGATGGAGGCATTGTCAGACTGGAGGCTATGATGGGCCTCCTGGCACCCTGTCTGGATGCTTCCACCAAACAGTGCCTCCTGCTCTCCAAACCCCTCCAGCAGACCAAGAGCTAATACCAGCCCTTTATCCCAAGCATCATACATTGACAAGATGTTGAGGCAAAAACCAAAAGAATGACTGTTTATTGAACAAAAATACAGGTTTTTATACACTTTAAAAATAGGGCAGTCACCACATGAACAATGCAAACTTCAAACAGGAATCCAATTAACAACTAACAGTGATCTTAATTAAACAGTAAGCTAATTAACAACTAGTCACTTAGACAAGCCTAGGTGACTCAGGTCAGTGCCCATCCTGACAGCTTGGCACCAGTTCTCCAGAAAAAAAGACCCAGGGCTGTCCAATCTCATTAACTGGCTTTCACTTGTGTAATCTGTCCACTAGACATGTCATTATAGGACAAAACTCATACAATGTTCCAGCAGTCTGAAAACGTGGAATTACCATATTTATCGGCGTATAACACGCGCCGGCGTATAACATGCACCCCAAGTTTTGGAGGGAAGTTTAAAGAAAAAACTTTTAAGAGGGAAGCTTAAGGAAAAAACTTACAATTGAAGTGTGTATCTGCAGCCTTGCCCAGTGTCCATCTGCAGCCTTGCCCAGTGTCCAGCCTTGCCCAGTGTCCATCTGCAGCCTTGCCCAGTGTCCATCTGCAGCCTTGCCCAGTGTTCAGCCTTGCAGTGACCAGCCTTGCCCAGTGTTTATCTGCAGCCTTGCCCAGTGTCCAGCCTTGCCCAGTGTTCATCCGCAGCCTTGCCCAAAATTGCAGCATTATCGTTTAATGACTGCGCCGCTGAGATTTTTAAAATTATTGCACCACTCGTCTCGCAGTCCCGCCCATTGACCCGGCTCCTATGATGGACACATCACCGGTCCAATGGCAGGGCTAGGAGGCGGGACTGCGAGCGGAGCCTAGCCGAGCCGAGTACACATGACAGTACACTCGGCTCTGTCTTCTTCGGCGACGCTCGCAACTCTCCCACTCAGACAGCAGGGAGGCGGGACGGCGTCACTACGAGCGAAGTCGAGAAGAGCCGAGCTGAGTACATAGTACACTCAGCTCGGCTTGGTCTTTTTCGCCAACGCTCGTTCCTCTCCCACTCAGACAGCAGGGAGGCGGGACGGCGTCACTATGAGCGCAGCCGAGAAGAGGCGAGCCGCATGTACTGTGTAATTGGCTCGGCTCTTCTCGGCCTTTTTCGGCGGCGGTGGTTTTACCCCTCACAAACAGCGGGGATTGGCCTATAACACGCACCCACGATTTTTCCCTGATTTTAAGGGGAAAAACAGTGCATGTTATACGCCGATAAATACACTAATTTATCTTCATAGATTTCTTGAGGGATATTGTTGATAAATATTGCAGTCCCAAGTGGAGGAGCTTCTCCAACACAGTTTGTAGGAGGTCCACCATATTTCCTCTGACCATTAACCTCTACAATAATAATATTACATCTTTCCATCCACTCCAGAAGGGAATCTTTTTTGTCTTTATTCAGAGAATTAATCCAAGCCTCACTCTGTATTCATCATGTTGTTGTCCATCATTAGAGAATGATCTGCTCACTCTATGGGATCATAGGCTGAACTTGGCTCTTTTCCATGCTCTGGCCGGGAGAAGCAGACAAAATCTCTGGTCTCCTCCATGGGCCATAATCAGTGGGAAGAAGGCTAGCCCGTCTCGGTTGGGTTTGTCACAGAGGCCAAGGTCAGTTACCAGCTGGACAGTGAGGTACTGAATCAGAAGGCAGGGTGCAGAGTCCAAAACATGGGCTGAGGTCAGAGTAGGGTAGAGGAGAATTCAAAGCTGGATCAAAGGTGAGCTGGGTCTTACATGGGAAGATAAACGTAGCAGGTTAGGTCACAGGTAAATCCTGAACTAGCTAAAGACCACACAGCAATTTGTCATGTCACATTTCAGGTTAAAGCAGTAGTAAAAAAAAAAAAAAAAACACCTGTAAGACAATGCCATAATGTGCTAGTATGCATCACATACTAGCACATTATGAAATACCTTAAAACAACACCCTTTCAGCGGCACTCGGTCACTGCTGAAAGGGCTTGCATTTTCCCCTGGCCTTTCTTCTGGGTTTGCGGGCCCCTGTGCTGAGAGTGGCTGGAACCCCGTTGACGTCACTCCCACACATGTGTACGGTAGCCCTCGGTTTAGGCAAGAAGCTTGGTATGCTGGACCTTCAGAGCGCATGCACCAGGGATATCAACGGATGCATGCAAGGTGAATATCTCCTAATCATGCACTGTTTAGGAGCTATGCACCTTGCATGCAACCGCTGACGTCACCGGCGCATGCGCTCTGAAGGTCCAGCATATTTATTTTACCTACAGGTAAGACTTATTATAGGCTTACCTGTAGGCAAAAATAACAAAGCGGGCTTTACTACTGCTTTAAATAGGCTGTTTGGTGCCAATACCAGTACAGTGCATTCAAGCTAATATGTTTGCGCCAATGTGCTAACACACATCTGGCAGTAACAATGATTAGAAACATGCACTGGTCTTCTTGTATTAGAACACAATGGACCATTCTTACATCTAGTAATTTCAAATATTATACTTCTAGCTTATGGATTTAAATGTATTTTGTAAAGCAGTGGCAGACAAATTGCCAGATCCTGGGGACCCTTGAATGATTCTTTAGTCGTTCCAAAGTACTGCACATTAATGTTCTATTCAATTGCACTATTGACCTATTATTAGAAATAATAGTTACCAGGATAAAGATGGTTATGGCAGCAGTATTCAACATGGAGAAAACTGACAGGTAATTTCCCTAGCACTATTTTCAGAAATGGGCAATGGAGGAAATTATCAGTATTAAGGGTGTGCATACACAACAGATTTGCCTGAGAGTTTATCATTCCATAATGTCTTTTAATTGTTTTTGTTTTGTTTTTTCCATCATTTTTATTGCTTTCTGAATAATTTGTACAAACAAAAAATTATCATACAGAATGTGTCAAACACTTATATTGGAAGAATGGAAGAATGGTAAATACAGTATGTGCGGTTCATCTGATAATAATTTGTACTCTTAACATAATAGTAATTGTTAAGCATGGATGAACAGTTTGGACCATTTTACAGTTTAACATTTTAGCAATTCTAGATTCCTTATCAAAAACCCATTCTAACTGAGTAATTTAGAGTATAATAAAATAAGATGAAAATAAGAATAAAATGAAAACAAAAATATAAAAATTAAGAATAAAAATCAAGAAAAAAATAAAGAGGGAAGGAAAGTAATGAGAATCCACATGCAGGTAAACTAGAATAGGGATATATACAGTATAAGGTAGCGGTACATGGGAAATGTAATTTGCAATGTACAAACCCAAAGCTTGCCTTACACCTGTAGAATTTAGTTTTTAAAGTTTGGACAAGAATGTATAAAAATTGTTCATCTGACCATTCAATAGTTCCTTCATGGGCTTGACTAATTTTCAAAGAATTTTTATCACTTACCATGCCAATGTCTTGATTTACATAGAACATAATGTTCTACTTTGACAAGCGCACGCGCATAAGACTAGCTGAGACTTTTCTTATGTCGGAAGTGAATCACAATTAGAAATTTGTTCCTTTCCATTAGATTTTACCAAAAATATAATCCTTGTTCTTCAATTTTTTTTTTTTTTTGCGTGCTCTGGTCTTCGATAAAAGAATGAAAATTCGAATTAAATTCTGTAGGTGTAAGGCCAGCTTCAGTCGATTGTGGTAGACCATGTATATGGTTATACATTATTATTATTATTATTAATAAACAGGATTTATATAGCGCCAACAGTTTAGCTGCAGCTGTGTTCCCATTCCCCCCTGGCACTGTAAGACTTTGTTATTTGAGGTTAGTTATCTCTTGAGTTATACCTTCCTTCCCCTTCTTTCCGCCCCCCCCCCTTTTTTCTGTTTCTCTCCCCTCCCTTCCCACCTCCCTCCCTTTTCCCTTCCCACCCCCTCCTTTTTCCCTTCCCTTCCTTCCCTTCACCCCTTCCCTTCCCACTCCTCCCTCCTCCCCCTCACCCCCTCTCCTTCCCCTCTCCCTTCCTTTCTTTCCCTCCCCCCTCCTCCCCCCTTTCCTCTTACTCCCACCCCTTCTATTTCAATTGTTTGAGAGCTTTTTACCGCAACGCCCATGACATATGTACAGTGCCTTGAAATAGTTTTCATACCCCTTGAATTTTCCCACATTTTGTCATGTTACAACCAAAAACGTAAATTTATTTTATTAGGATTTTATGTGATAGACCAACACAAAGTGGCACATAATTGTGAAGTTAAAGGAAAATGATAAATGGTTTTAAAACGTTCTACAAATAAATATGTGAAAAGTGTGGCGTGCATTTGTATTCAGCCCCCTTTACTCTGATACCCCTAACTAAAATCTAGTGGAACCAATTGCCTTCAGAAGTCACCTAGTTATAATTAGAGTCCACCTGTGTGTAATATAATCTCATTATAAATAAAGCTGTTCTGTGAAGCCCTCAGAGGTTTGTTAGAGAACCTTAGTAAACAAACAGCATCAAGAAAGCCAAGGAACACACCAGACAGGTCAGGGATAAAGTTGTGGAGAAGTTTAAAGCAGAGTTAGGTTCTAAAAAAATATCCCAAGCTTTGAACATCTCACGGCACACTGTTCAATCCATCATCTGAAAATGGAAAGAGTATGGCACAACTGCAAACCTACCAAGACATGGCCGTCCACCTAAACTGACAGGCTGGGCAAGGAGAGCATTAATCAGAGAAGCAGCCACGAGGCCCATGGTAACTCTGGAGGAGCTGCAGAGATACACAGCTCAGGTGGGAGAATCTGTCCACAGGAACTATTAGTCGTGCACTCCACAGATCTGGCCTTTGTGGAAGACTGGCAAGAAGAAAGCCATTGTTGAAAGAAAGCCATAAGAAGTTCCGTTTGCAGTTTGTGGAAGCCATGTGGGGGACACAGCAAACATGTGGAAGAAGGTGTTCTGGTCAGATGAGACCACAATTGAACTTTTTGTCCTAAAAGCAAAACGCTATGTGTGGCGGCAGACTAGCACTGCACATCACCCTGAACACAACATCCCCTCTGTGAAACGTGGTGGCAGCAACATGTTGTGGGGATGCTTTTCTTCAGCAGGGACAGGGAAGCTTGTCAGAGTTGATGGGAAGATGGAAAGAGGCAAATACAGGGCGATCTTAGAAAAAAACCTGTTAGAGTCTGCAAAACACTTGAGACTGGGACGGAAATTCATCTTCCAGCAGGTCAACAACCCTAAACATATATCCAGAGCTACAATGCAATGGTTTAGATCAAAGCATATTCATGTGTTAGAATGGCCAGGTCAATGTCCAGACCTAAATCCAATTGAGAATCTGTGGCAAGACTTGAAAATTGCTGTTCACAGACACTCTACATCCAATCTGACAGAGCTTGAGCTATTTTGCAAAGAAGAATGGGCAAAAATGTCACTCTCTAGATGTGCAAAGCTGGTAGAGACATCCCCAAAAGGACTTGCAGCTGTAATTGCAGCAAAAGGTGGTTCTAAAAAGTATTGATTCGGGGCTATGAATACTGGGTATGAATACTTTTTCAAGGCACTGTATATATATTTCTTTATAGTTGCTACTCAGCACCAGTTCATCCACCAATATATGTCTCCCGTGTCTGCCGTGGGTGAAAATTTTTGAGGGGTGCCATTTTCCTGGTCTTCCAATGTGTGTTGGCTTACACTGGTAAGCGTCAGTTCCCTTCTCCTTCCCCTTTATTTTTTGTATTTTGCACTGTATTGTTGTACTATTTTGGTATTTTTATTTTCAGACCTTCTGTAAATGTATTCCTCCCGAAGAAACAGTAGATTGCCACAAAACATGTAGAGGAGCGGTTTTATGTTCACTGAGAACCTGCCTATATTCATCTTGGAGGTTATCAAGTGTCAGTGTAACATATGTATAGACCTATTTTAATACTATTGTGTGTTGATTGATATTGTGTTGTTTTTTTTTTTGTATGTGGATACCTTGTCTTTTTACTCTTGCATAAAAAAAACTCGTATTTTACCTTATGTGTATTTCTGCTTGGGGGACCAAGTTAGTCCATTTTCCCCTCCCCCTTGGAGACTATTAGAGGTATTGTCTCATTTTTGTTTGTTTTATTAGGATAAAGGTACCCCCTTATTGTATATGTTCCTAATTTTACAAGAGGCTTTGTTTTCTTTCATCTACACACAAGATGAATGTATTGATTAATGTGAGAGGAAACCATATAATGTGTATTGATTTTATCAAAATATTTTAATGAAAAAAAAATGTGTCAAAAGCACCTAAAAAAAATCCCACCCTGCCTGTACAATGTCTATTAGAATTTTGGGGATGTGGTGCATGGTGTGAGCCATCTTCTATCCCATATATAAAGCTTTATCCATACCATGTTGTCATCTCCAGGGGTCATATCGATTTTCCAGGGATAGGAGGGAGGAAAGGGCAGAAGAGCATCTGCGCTTAGTGCTAGAGGAGTCTAAAGAAGAATTGATAATTTCATTGAAATTGCCACAGATAGTGATTTTATCTCTGGGGTAGTGTTGGCGTTTCTGTAGGATGGATTCGTAGAAGGATTTCCTGGTGGGTGTTAGGGGCGTAAATGTTTACAAGGATTAATGGGGTTATTAAATGTAGCTGATAAGATAAGAAACCTGCCCAAGGGGTCCTGTTCAACATGGGAGAGGAGGAATGATACAGAAGAATGAACTGCAATCATAAACCCTCTTGCCTTCTTATCTGCATAGGCATAGAAGCAGTGAGGATAAAGCCTATGAGTGCAGAGGGGAGCTTTGACTTTACAGAAGTGCATTTCTTGAACGCAGAGTATATCAGCTTCTCTTCACAGCAGAGAGCATTTAAATGGGCTGTTAAGGCCTTTGATGTTGACCAGAGAAATTTTAAGTGTCATAGCAACTCATCAGGGGCAGATGCCAAAATGTTACTAAAGAAAGCATTACTTCAATGCCTGGCGGGGGTTCCCAGAGAGCTGAGAGTAAAACTGAAATAGAGCAAAATCAGTAAGTTTGTTCTAACCTAGCTAATAAAACTATATCACAAATATAATGACAGTATAACAGCGTAGATACAATGAAAAATCAGAAAACAAAAAATAAGCTGTGTGCATTACTGTGCACTACTGATGTGGAAATAGACTGACAAGGCTTCTGTTCCTCCACAGAATTAACGAACGATGACCCAGCTCGTAATCCTTGTGTGTTCAAGAAGGATAAGTGTGGCTATTCAGGCAAGCTGCGGTCTAAGTTATGTTACTGGAAGCCCAGGGACCTGTGATTTTAGATAAAGGTTTAGGCCCAGGGGTACGCTGAGCAATACTCCAATTGTAAAGCTGTTTAAGCCCATCCTTAGGTGTCAGAATGGAGACAATTTGGTTATGGTGGGTGACCAGTAATTTCATGGGGTGTCCCCATTTGTAAGGTAATCTGTGTTCGGTCAAAACTGAGGTAACCAGTGTAAAGGCTTTGTGCACCTGTGAAGTAGCTGCAAAGATATCATTTTAAAGTAAGACTCCACCAAAGGGGTCTGGTAACAAGCATTTAGATCTGGCTACTCGCATGAATTTCTCTTTGATGTGAAAAAAATGCACAAAAGCGAAGAATTCTCTAGGAATGGAGGCAGGTGGGTGTCTTGTTTTTTGGATCATGTGGGCTCTATCGAGGAGCATGTCTTGAGGAGTGAGTAAAGGAAATAATTTGCAAATAAGCTGCTTCATATATGGCACAATAACAAAGGAGGTTACAGTTTTAGGCATTCCTCTGAATTTGATATTATTGTACCCGGAGCGATCCTCCAGGTCGGCAACTTTCAGGCTCAATTGTTGCAAGGCTTCTACATGTTCACCTTGTATGTCAATCACTGCATTGTGAGCTTTGGTAGCAACACTAAGATGGCATTCAATATGATCAGTTTGGTCCACTAGGAAGTCCACTTGATCATGTAATTGCTTAATGCAGGCTCTGAGTTCCCTTTATAGATCTGCTTGTAAAGACAGAAGCATAGCCTTATGGGAGTGATCAGAGGCTGGATTGTCTGTAGTTGGGAAAGCTGTTAATGAGTTTGCAGGGAAAGTGTATTTAGCAGGTTTGCTAGCCTCAGTGCCATGCTGTCTCTTTACTGGGGGAGGCTTAGTAGGAAAGTGTGCTGGAAAGTGTTTTGGAGAGTTCACTACTCTCTTACCTCTGTCTCAAAGAGAAGGAGCGGAGTCCATCTATTGCTCAATAAGTTCCTCAGAGGAAGACTCACTCTCAGGTGGCAACTGTATAGGAGGCGTTGTTGCTTCTTCAAGTCCCAGGTCAGCGCCATTTTGTGGAGAATGCTGGGCAGGCCTCACAAAGTAATCCAGGAGGCCGTGTGATCCCTGTGACTTGGCGCGCATGTGGAACATTCTCCAGAGGTGGCGCAGGTAACAATGCTCCAGTTCAAAGGTAAGATATGTGGATGATCAGCGTTGTGTGTTGCTTAGGCAGGCTGTGGAGGAGCGGAGTTGAGAGCTCAAGTAGCCATCTCCCTTCATGAACAGGCCGCGCCCCAGTTGTAATATCTTAACTGAGGTATTGCTGATGTTACAGCTGCCATGGCCTTAAAAATCGTGAGTAAATCAAACCACATCCATTTTATTTGAATTTAATTGGTCAGAGCTACCATAACCATGAATAAAAAAATACAGCTTTTAACATTACCTTCTATATGATCAAAAGTAAGAACAGTAATGTAAATAACTGACCTTTTAGTAGGTCTTAGGTTTTTGAAGGCACATGTGATCTACTAACTGGCTAGATCTGTTAGCAACTTACATCATAGCAAGCCCCCAAGCCGCAATTACACCTCCTAATGGACAATTGCTTACCAAGTTACCACCTGATACAGCCCAATAACACATTACTGACAACACTTAGTAGAGAAGGTACACCCATACCTGAGATTGGTTCAACCTATCGTTCTCCAAAAACATTTAACCATCTCCCCCTTCAAAAATCCTGAGACCTCTGCCTGCTGCTATGACATTACCAGTCCCCCCAGAGTGAGAGCACTTAGGAAACAATCTTCACCACTGCCAACCAGGAAACAGTCTCCACCACTACCAACCACAACCACCATGGCATAGGTGGAGAAAGAAAAGCAAGCAAGGAAGAGGGAAAAAAACAAAAAACAAAGAAAGTGTTTAGAGGAGGGAGGACAGGAAAAGCTTGTCCGAATAAGTCACTGCTACAACTGGTCTCCCACCTATCAGACCCCTAGAGCAGTGGTTCTCAACTCCGGTCCTCAGGACCCACCAACAGGCCAGATTTTAAGTATTACCTTGGGGAGATGCAGACTAGAATAGTGCAATCACTGAGCAGCAAATTATATCACCTGTGATGTATTTCAGTTATCTTGCAAACCTGGTCTGTTAGTGGGTCCTGAGGACCGGAGTTGAGAACCACAGCTCTAGAGCCACACCCTGCCACCCACTTCAAGCCACCAATTTTGAAACAGAAAATAAATTAACCCTGCATTAACTACAGCCTAGACTTGCAAACCCAGTCATGTAGGCCTTCCATTTATGCGGTGCACACTGCTCCTAATACTCTCTGTGCAGTTATCTATTGAATTTCCATGATTTTTTTTACGGAAATTGCAGGCTTAAATTTCTCTCTTCTCAGATGGTGCATGGTGTGTCTCTGTTTTCTACTTTTTTTTTTTTAAACATTTTGGCCATGTACAAAATGACCTGCGCCAGTTTCAGCCCAAAACAAACAGTCATATTTATGGCAGATGCTTGAACAAAATGCAAGGCTACTCGGTCCAATTCAGCTGTTCCATCAAATGGCATGGACCAAAATGACTGCGCTTCGTGAGCTCGTGATAAGACTATTGGCTTCATCCATTTAGTTTCTCTTTTGTTCCAAGACAAAGATCCGTTTATAATGCATTGTGTTCAGTGTCATAGACGCACACAGTGACATATTTTTATTCACTGCTAAGTGCATAGAGAGGGAGCTTCAGTTTCACTGAGTGTTGCTGGCATGTATTTTTTTTTTAATGACAATACCTGGCAAAGAAATATGAGCTGCGGACATGGTGTTACTTTTTGCCAGCTCTCTTTGCTGCAGCTTGAATAATATTTATATAATTAACATGGTTTCTGAAAACCTTGAACCAAGGCAGTGCACACATACGGGCATTGTTTTTTTTTATTTTATTTTTTATGTCGCTTACAAAGAATACAATGCGAGAATACAATCAAATTGAGGACAACGCCATTGTTTTAACATTGAAAGTACAACTTCTAAATAAAAAAATGCAGTCTTGTAATAGCAGAGGCTGGGGGAATGTAAAGTAATGTTAACCCTAGCAAAATAACATTTAGTTTGCTAAAGCACTGTCGTTATGATATGGCCATGATCATAAACAAGTGCCATTATTTTGAAAAACATACTAGTTTTTATCATTTTGTTGCATCTTAGTACTGGTGATCGCCTGCAGTCCTTTTTTAGTTATTTTCCGCCTACATGCTTGCACTTTAGCAATGGCTGCATGGCAAGGTAACGAAAAAAGCCTTGATCCCTATGGACCTATGGAGGAAAGTGGTGGGCCCATAAGGTTATCTCAATGGTATTGCTGTCTTAAAAATATTGATGTTGATGTAAATGATCAAAGCATGGGAAGGAAAAGGCACTTCTAAGAGATCTCCCCGAATATTTATTCCCTTCCTCAGCCCACATCACTGGCATAAACCCATCAGTGAATGGCCAAGGTGAAAACAATATTTAGAACCTAATACGTTATATCTTTTTGCTTTACCTAGAAGAGAACACTTAGGCCCCTTTCACATGGCCACCTCCGTTGGACGGACTCTGCTTGCACTGTGCAGAGCGGAGATGGACCCAGTCCCGCTCTCATCTATGGAGAGATCAGGTGAAAATGGACCACTTGTCCGTTTTCATCTGATACTATCCAATCCACCAGACGGATGGGATATAGGACCACCATCCTTCTGGATTTTGCGGACAGGATCGGATTGGATAGCGGCGGATGTCAGCGGACATGTCACCGCTGACTTCCACCACTACATAAGGAAGAATGGAAGGTCTGATCAGGTCCACCTGAAAAACTGTCAGGCAGACCTAATCGGATAGCCCATGTGAAAAGAGCCTTAAAGTGGTTGTAAACCCTTACATACCACGTTTACGTACAGGTAAGCCTATAATAAGGCTTACCTGTAGGTACTGGAAATATCTCCCAAACCTGCATGCGCACTGAAGAAAGGGCACGATGCCCTGACCGCCGGCTCCCGTGTGCATGTGCGGGAGTGACGTCACGCGACTCTAGCCAGTCACAGAGCTGGAGTCCACGGCCCCAGGAAGGGAGAGAGGTGAAGGTGGAAGTGGCCACCAGTGGGGACATCACGGGCTTCGTTTGCAGGTAAGTGCCACATAATGGGCTTGTATGCGATGCATACAAGCCCATTATGCGTTTACTTTGCAGGGAACAAAAGAGGAAGTAAAACCAATCCGGGTTTACTTCCTCTTTAAAGTGTCACTAAACCCACGTCATAAAAAAAGATCAATAAATGGTGTATTACATGCTGTTCATACTCAGTCACTATGAGAGTAGTTTTCTCTATTCTTCAAAAAACCTGGTTGATCCTGCTGTTCTCTATCTCCCCCTTCGGTCCAAGTCCCCAATTCAGCTAGGGATTTTACAGAGCAGGGTTGGCAGCTTTGCACATGCTCAGTTTTCAGTGAGTTTCTATGCCCTGCATTTCTTCCCTTATCACATCTGAGCAGCCCATGTGACTATAGAGTCACACATGTGGGGTTATAACAGTGGTAAATGACAGCCCACTCCCTCCCTCCTCCTCCATATTAACTAACCAGCTAAACACAATGGGGGTGGGATAATACATTTACATTTATGGAGGCTTCACCTCCCTCTTATTCTAGGACACAGGTTGGAGGGGCGTGACACAGTCTGTGACTGGCAGAAATCTGCCTACATCATGTTAATTCCACAAAAGATTTGATTTAAAATATGTATTTGTATGAAAATTGAAAATAGTTTATTGATATGAATTATTTATTTGTACTTTGTATCCCAAAAATTATTATTTTTTGAACATGTGACCAGCAGCAGAGGCCTAGAAGCTCCTAATGTAAATATGATTGCAATTCGTAAATTCGAAAGAATAACTAACTAACTAATAATAACCATTAACCACTTGCCAACCAGCTGCCATCATTATACTGCAGCAGGTTGGCTTTATTGCACGAACCACCGTAGCTGTACGTCGGTTTGTGCAATAGATACAGTGGGCGCGTGCACGGTGCCGGAGGCATGACCGGCGTCCGCGATGTCCACCGGCCACCCGCGATCGCTCCACAGAGAGCCAGAACGGGGATCTGTCAATGAAAACAGACAGATTCCCGTTCTGACAGGGGAGTAAAGATCACTGTTCCTAGTGATCAGGAACAGCAATCTCTCTCCTCCTCCAGTCAGTCCCCTCCCCCCACAGTTAGAAACACCTCCCAGGGAACAAATTAACCCCTTGATCACCACTAGTGTTAACCCATTCCCTGCCAGTGACATTTATACAGTAATCGGTGCATTTTTATAGCACTGATCGTTGTATAAGTGTCAGTGGTCCCAAAAAAGTGTTAAAAGGGTCCAATCTGTCCACCGCAATGTCACAGTCCCACTAAACATTGCTGATCACTGCCATTACTAGTAAAAAAAAATAAATAAAAAATAAAAAAACCTATAAATCTATCGCCTATTTTTAGACGCTATAACTTTTGCACAAACCAATCAATATACGCTTATTGTGTGTTTTGTTTTTTTTTTACCAAAAATATGTAACAGAATACATATCGGCCTAAACTGAGGAAGAAATTATTTATTTTTTTATTTTTTGGGGGATATTTATTATAGCAAAAAGTAAAAAATATTGCTATTTTTGTTTATAGCGCAAAAAATAAAAACCACAGAGGTGATCAAATACAACCAAAAGAAAGCTCTATTTGTGGGGGAAAAAAAGACACAAGTTTTGTTTGGGTACAACGTCGCACGACCGCGCAATTGTCGGTTAAAGCGACGCAGTGCTGTATCGCAAAAAATGACCTGGTCATTAAGAGGGTAAATCCTTCCGGTCCTTAAATTATAGGTATTGGAATTTCCTTTCAAACTTGGCTGTAAGGCCTCTTGCACATGATACTCCTGTTTGAGCATCTACTTTTTCAGACTTATTTTAAAATGTATTTTCAAGCATATTAGCTTGTTCCCGGATTGCCAATGTCACATCTGTGTGCATTTGCGCGCATTAGGCGTAAATTACGGATCAAAAATACAGATTTTTCTATTTTTCTCCTTCTTTTTTTTTTTTTTTCACTGAAGAATACACGCCGCCTGTTTACATGCCTGTGTGCACAGGCACATTACAATTAATGAGCTGTATTTTAGCTCAGTAAACAAATAAGCTATACTGAGCATTTTCAAGCTGCAGTGTTCAAGAGGCCTTAGTGAACGTAATGCACACAAATTTATTTGAAGTTACGAATTATCTGAAACAACAAAAGCTGCATCTAAACAAATGGAACAAAACAAATTAACAATAAATAATATTAATAAAACGTTGTTATTATTGTTAATTATTATTATTAATTCATTACGTTCCATTCGTTTAGATGCGGCATTCGTTATTTCAAATAAATTGTAACAAATAAATTCGTATTCGTTACGTTCACTAACAGCCAAATTTGAAAGGAAATTCCAAAACCTATAATTTAATCGTTTATTATTAATTCGTTATTTCAGATTTTCGAATGTTCGGGTTTTCGAATTTCGAAATGCGGATATTTCTGTATTAACGAATTTGTCTAAATTCGTTATAAAAAATAATTCAGAAGAAAACGAATTGCACATGTCTACTCCACTGACAGGAACGGGGAGAGCACAGAAAACCCACACCTCCTCCCAGCTCTCTTCTTGCTGACAATTCTCCTGTCCGGACTCGCAGCAGGCATGGGGGGTACAAATGTTTATGGGGGCCTGAGGGGACACAATGAAAATCTGGGGGGGGGGGTGCTCAGCCCTCCCCAGCAGCCCCCTAGATCCTGCCATGTACAGACAGGCGCCCCTCTTGGAAGGGTGCCTATAGGCACATGCCTACAGTGCCTATTGATAAATCTGGGCCTGTCTGTAACTACCAATCATTACTGCTGTACTGAAAGCCAACAGAGATAGAAGGACCAAAAAGGTTGTACCCTGCATACAGTTATATACAAACTATAACTAGAAATAGGACTTTTAGCACATTTTAGCGGGGTTATAGTACTTGATGAAAATGAATGTTGATTGGTGAATCTGAGATATGGTAGAAAAATAATGAAGGTACAATAAGTGTAAACTGTGTCTAAATGTGATTATCTGTGTGTGCTACAGAGAATATACAGTATGTGACATCTGCGCTGTTTATTATATAAAGTAGTAGGGTAGTTGTGTGTGTATGTGGGGGATATGACGTGTACGTTTTTAAAGACATACTGAAAAAATTGCAATTAACCACACAAAAAAAAAAATCAAATATTTTAAGTACTTACTTGCAGCATTTTCCCTTTCCATTAACAACATTTTAATATGCCTTTGAAGTTGATTGCATTTTTGACTAGTCGATTTCCTTGCTTATTTAGCCCTCTCCTCTTCTGGGAGCGTTGAATTGCTGTCTGTGCTGGCCCAGCTCCTCTGCCCCTTCCTTTACCTCTCTATATAACCTTTTAGGTAGCTGCTGGGGAAAGTGTGACGGGCAATACTAAAACTTGTTAGTTAAGGGGCAACTCAGTCTACTGGGACTGTTGACACATCCAAGATGGCGGTGCCTTGCAGGAATCTCCAGGCTTTTGAATACCTACACAAGGTATTCCTTAAATATGTTCAATGCACAGATAACCTTAGGCTCCGTTCACACAAAGGCATTTTGAATCGGGGACGGAATCGCCATGACTCGGCCCACATTTCCAGAATCGCAGCAAAACGCGGGACGTGTTTGCAATGCCATTACTTCTTAATGGAACCCCAAATACGAAGAGATTTTGCCGTGATTGTCATGCGACAAATCGCGCTGCAATCGCCCAAACCACATCGCGCAACACGTTTCGCCCCAAAAGAAGTTCCCGGAACTGTGACAATAATGCCGTCACGAATGCGTCCCGCATTTTGCCTTGATTGTGAAATCGTGGGCGGAACCGCGGCGATTCCACCCACAATTCAAATCGCCTATTTGTGAATGGAGCCTCAAGGGAAGCTTGCACAAACCAAAAAGGGGAAGCTTCACTTGAATGCCCCTATGTGATGAACTGATGAGTTCCACCACTGACAGGTGTTGGTAAGCCTGATAAAGCATGTAGGGCTCAATGCTAAGACTCTAGGATATACCGTATTGCTAGTACCACACACAGTTAAGAGAACCATAAAAACAAGAGTCTGAAGACAGGGTTCAGCTTGGTCTTCCACCTGTTAGATGCATCCCACTAACGCGTTTCACCCGCTCTGGGCTTGGCTGTTGAGCAGTCTTCGGTTGGCATCTCGGCCGGTTCAGAAGGAACTGGCCAAGATCCAAACTGTTAACCACTTCAGCCCCGAAAGGTTTTACCCCCTTCCTAACCAGAGCATTTTTTGCAATTCGGCACTGCGTCGCTTTAGCTGACAATTGCGCGGTCGTGCCACACTGTACCCAACCAAAATAGACGTCCTTTTTTTTCCACAAATAGAGCTTTCTTTTAGTGGTATTTGATCACCTCTGTGGTTTTTATTTTTTGCGCTTCAAACAAAAAAAGAGCGAAATTTTGAAAAAAAAATCTTTTACTTTTTGCTATAATAAATATCCCTCAAAAATATATAAAAAAACAAATTTCTTCCTCCGTTTAGGCCGATATGTATTCTTCTACATATTTTTGGTGAAAAAAATTGCAATAAACTTATATTGATTGGTTTGCCCAAAAGTTATAGTGTCTGCAAAATAGGGGATAGATTTATGGCATTTTTATTATTCATTTTTTTTATTATTAATGGCAGCGATTTTTATCGTGACTGCGACATTATGGCGGACACATCGGACACTTTTGACACTATTTTGGAACCATTGTCATTTATACAACGATCAGTGCTATAAAAATGCACTGATTACTGTGTAAATGACACTGGCAGGGAAGGGGTTAGATACACTAGGGGGCGATCAAGGGGTTAAGTGTGTCCTAGGGAGTAATTCTAACTGTGGGGGGGATGGGCTTCAACTCACATGACAGAGATCACCGCTCCCCATGACAGCAGTAGATTCCTGTCATGTCACTAGGCAGAACGGGAAAATGCCTTGTTTACATAGACATCTCCCCATTCTTCCTCTCCACACCGCAATCGCGGGCCGCCGGCAAACATAGAGTTCCCGGGACATGTGGGCACACTCCCGCGGCGGGCGCCCAACAGGCGGCAAACTTAAAGGGACGTAAAGGTACGCCCATTTGAGTGCCTGTGCCATTCTGCCGACATACATCTGTGTGCGGCGGTCGGCAATCGGTTAATGGGCAGGCTGAATGTACCAAGTTGATCGATCAATCAACGTGGGTACAACCAGACTGCCGGATTCTCTTGCGATTATATTCTATTCATTGTAATCTCCCAGCAGGGACTCCTTCAATTAACCCCCCCCAGCCGGGAGAAGACAATGGCCTGGCAGAAGAGATTCTCACATCAACTGTGGGGGTTATTTACGAAAGGCAAATCCATTTTGCACTACAAGTGCACTTTCAAGTGCAGTCGCTGTAGATCCGAGGGGGATATGCAAGGAAAACAAGAAATAGCATTTTAGCTTGCACATGATTGGATGATAAAATCAGCAGAGCTTCCCCTCATTTCAGATCTTCCCCTCAGATCTACAACGACTGCACTTCCAAGTGCACTTGTAGCGCAAAGTGAATTTGCCTTTCATAAATAACCCCCACTGTCTGTATTGATGGGGGAATCAATTGAATTTTATTCCTGCAACCCGTGGTTATAGGAAAGACATTTGCTCCGTGTATAGTCAAGGAAGGTGAAACGCATTAGAAGGGAGGCCAAGCTGAAGCCTATCTTCAGATTTTTGTTTTTTTTGGGTTCTCTTAACAGTGTGTAGATATCGGAGTCTTATCGGAGGACTGCTCTTGAAATGAATGGTCTGAAACTTTCTTTTTTTTTTTTTTTTTTTCATATATTTGTATTGGAAATTTTTAATAAACATAAGACAGTAATGAGAGTGGTGGAAATGAGGAAAAAATATGACAATCTTGTAGCGTCAATAAGTATAGAAGAACATTCTACATTTCCGTAAGTCAAAGTCAAAATCAGTCCTGGCTACAGAAGCAATGACAATAGTACCATGGTGGGTAGCTGTCTCGCATGGGGAAACGTTCCCTTTAATTATCTTCTACTTTCATAGTGGGTAATGGATGGCAAACCAGACTGCAGAACTCTAATACAGTAATAGATAAATAGCAATAAATTAAAAATAAAAAATAAAATGTGATAACGAGTACGTAAAATGAACTTGGGTAAAAAATGCTAAAAGCCTTGGTATAAAAACAGCCAATGGATCATAAAAACAGCAGCAGTTGTGAGACTGAGACTCAATTGTTGAATAATGTAAAAAATCTCTTGTTGACAGTTTTATGAACTTATTATAGTTTATAGAGTATGGAACGTGCTTTAGTTTGGTTGCTGTTAACAGATTGCAACCCTGATTGTGAGTAGTAGTAAAATCACATGATTTACCGGTTCCTTGAATCTAAAGCAGACAAGTTCATTTTGATATAAACATTTCTTCTATGTATTGATATCAGATTGCTACAGCAATAGTATGATTTTTTTTTTCATATACTGTATGCTTATTGCACACCTTTACATTGCATTGTGATTATTTTTTTATTTTTATTATGACTTTTTAATGATTATTTTATTTGATTTTTTTTTTTTATGTGTACCTGTTCTGATATGCTAGTGAAGGATTCAGTTCCACCACTATCTCATTGGCATGTTCTGCAGTGGCAGTGCTTTAATCCATTTTTTTTTATACATTATTTTTATGAAACATTTGTGTTCTGTGAATGTTTTCAGGCTTTTCTCCCATTTTTGTGTGATGATAATTATAATGGTCATTTTTATTTACTGATTTCACGATACCTCATTTTTTTTTTTTTTTTAGATTCACTTTTATATGTATGCCTTATTCTTATTTTCTGGTACTGTGAAAAACACTTTTTTTCTATATCGATTTTTATTGAACATTTTCAAATACAATTTTGTAAAAACAGGTAGTGAAATATGACATGAAAATATGCATTTCAAGTAGGAGCATCATAGTGGTGCAATCAATTGCAGAGCATAAGCGAAAAGTAATCAAAAAAAACTATATAAAGGGGGAAAATTACTGTAGTTGTTGGTATGGAAGAATTCTTCTGATGGCTCCCAAGCTCTCATGATGGCTTTACTGCCTTCTGTGAGTGCATTCTCAGACAATTTAATTGGGTCTTAGGAAGATAAGTATGGGAGGAGGGGAGTTGACCTAAACACTGTTTGTGGTAATCAATAAGCATGTCCTAGCATTTATCTAGCACAGTGGTCCTCAACTCCTGTTCTCAGGATCCACTAACAGGCCAAGTTTGCAAGATAACTGAAATACATGACAGGTGATATCATTTGCTGCTCAGTGATTGCAGTATTCTAGTCTGCATCTCTCCAATGTAATACCTAAAATTTGGCCTGTTAGTGGGTCCTGAGGACAGGAGCTGAGAAGCACTGATCTAGAGTGAAGCCTCTGAGCTAGACCCGGGACTATCAAAGTAAGATTGAGAAGGGAGCTCATACTGGGGGGGTAGAGATGGGGGAGTGGAGAAGGGGCTAAGAATGCTTAGAAGAAGGCGTGGTATGAATGGGGTTGGCGAAAGAGAAAGGAGGAAGTGGGGGGGGGGGTACAGTGTGGATAGGAGAAGATTAACAAGACAGAGCAGATAACAGTGGAGCTGAAGTCCTCCAGAGAAGGCTGAGGAAAGGGGTTATCCAGCATCTCTGTGAGTCCTATAACCCCAAGGTCCCCGTGTCTGTCACAGTTCAGGTGGCCACTCAAGGTTTGATTTACTTTTTTGTGAGCTCCAGCATTAGGTTTTGGTTATGAAATGCACTTACCAACTGGACACATCTCCTTACCGAACAATTCTGGTAATATATTCTATTCTTTGTGTTTTCTACTTTTTGCCCTGATGAAGGGATATCTTTTGACTCTACAGAAGCATTGGCTTTAGCTAAATTTGACTTTGGATAAATAAAACTTTTGGGGTTTTAGCTGGGTGTTTTTCACTTTCTTGCTTGCACACTAATCTACTCAAGGCACATGGGGAGCTTCCAAGATTTATTGCCAAAGCTTAATTGAACAAGTTGAAGTCAGAAGATGATTGGCTATCATGTACAGCTGCACCAAATTCTGGGTGCATTGGCTTTAGTAAATCTCCCCTATTCTGTCCTACAGCCTTTACTCTTTTGAGTCTATATCAGATCTGAGCTACAACTTTAATAACTAGCAACCTGCGTTTTCCTATTACCTTCCAGGTTTTTATTGCTGTCTGTGCCCCCCGTTAGGGACATCCAGTCTCACTATTTGTCCTGGTGACCATAGTCATTTGCACTAAACATAAGAGCAAGTTCAAAATTTTTCAGTTGTCACCAGGAATAGAGGAGACATGTTTCAATGAGGACACCTGTTCAGTGGGGACTACTGTCTAAATGAAGAATTCTCTCATTTTGTTGTGTCTACAGGGCAAATCTTCTCAATGGGAAACACATGTGAAGGACCACCTTTGCCCTCATGGAATGCACAGCGGTTTTGTGCATCTGCGCACAGGTTCTTCCATTCATGTCTATTGGGAGGCAGCGGCTGCAGAGACACAACTGCTGGTCCCAAATTGACAGCTGTGCATGTCCCCAAACGCACATTGTCTGTGTTCATGGCCATGCACCTTCATGGCTATCTAATTAGGACCATACACAGCCCATGGAGACTGCCTGCATGTAATAACTGTTTATCAATGCAGGTGAAGACGTCCTTTCACACAGGAGTATGGTTAGGTATGCCCTTGTGAATTAGGCCTAAAGGGTAAGTTCAAATTTTCACAAAAAAAAAAAAAAATGGTGAACTCCACATATCCTGGCCAACCCTCCAGACCCCACTGTGCATGGCATCCATGATGCCCCATGCTGCCAGTGTAGCAGTTTGCTCACCATACACTGCAAAACACAGCTCCGGAGTGAATATCCATCATAATGTTCACATTGGAAAGTGCTGAGTGGTCAGCGTGACTATGTGACAGCACTAACCAATGAGCGCTTGCAATTGTGAACAATATTATGGATACTTACTCCTGGTCTGTGTGTTGCAGTGTATGGACCGCCACACCAGCAGCATGGCGCATCATGCCCACTATGTGCAATAGAGATGGGCCGAACAGCCCCAGGTTCGGTTTGCGCCAGAACTCTCGAACATCGCAAAAGTTTGGACGCGAACCCAATTATAGTTTATGGGACCCAATTTAGAAAAATTAAAAGTCCCCATTTTGAAGGCTTATATGCAAGTTATTGGCCATAAAAGGGGTATGTACCAATACAAAAGAAAAAAATCTTTGTCGGTCAGGTGCATTGCTTCATCCAATTAAGGCCCCAGACTGAAGCACGTAGTGCATTGTGGGGCGCTCTGCGGGCAAACATTGTTCAACTCTAATGTGCACCGGGACATGGAGGCGTGGCCAGGGCATTTGGAGTTTGTTATTTTTCATGAATGGTGAACTTACCCTTTAAATCAGATACTTGAAAAATATTAAAATCACTGGCTATGGCAGCACAGGTTTCCTTGAATGCAGCAAACTACAATTTGACTTTAGTAGTACACTTGCAAATCCCTTAAAATGCACAAAAATTAATGTTAATGTGTTTTTCTGTGCTTTTGAATAAAGTAGTTATAAACATTTTCCTGGCTATGAACAGTGACCTAAAGTATCCATGGAAACTACAAATGCAAATGAAAAGTGCATTTTGGTACATTAAACACAATGGATAAAAACATATATAAAATATGTGCATTTTAAAACACATTGATGTGAATTGACCCTTAGTGGGGTTCCAGGTAATGATTTGTTTTTCCTCATTTTTACCTCACCTTGTGCTTCGTGAATAAAGGGTCCTGGCAGGACAATATAGAAAGAGCACCTTGCTAAGTTGTAACTTAACCTTTTCAGCATTTTGCATGTATTTAGTTCATTAAAAGTTTGAGGTTTTGTGCTCGTGTCTCCTGGCTTTACTCATAGCTCCCAACTGTCCCTGATTTGGAGGGACTGTCCCTGATTTGAAGCAATGTCCCTCTCTCCCTCATTCCTCTTCATTTCTCCCTCATTTTGGTCTCATCTATATCGTTGTATATAAAATACACTTTTTATCTTTCAAAAAGTATTTCCCAGTGCTAAACCTTTCATCCAATTTCTAAATTGCTGCATTTGTAAATTAAAAAAAAAAGCCAATATTAAGGAATAGTAGTGGTAAAATAAAAGCCCTTGAGGATTTCGTTAACCTTTTTTTGGGGGGGGTTAATTCTCCTTTAAGGGGGTGTGGTAGGAGGCGTGTCCTATGCCTACAGATGTTTGCTAGTAGGTGTCCCTCATTCCCATCTCAAAATGTTGGGAGGTATAGTTTACTGTATAAGTGATCTGGGTGCTCTGTTGTTCCAGTAGTCACCCGGGTTCACAACTTACATTGTCAGGATGGAAAGCAGAAGGAGATCAGGCAACATCCATTTCACAATTCCCACTACTTGCTGTGAACCCAGAAGTGTTTATCTCTGAGCATTTCCAGGTTCAGAACTGTAAAAACCCTGGCTGAAAAGTTTTGTGCACTGTGGATCAAGCACAGTCTTATTCTTGATCCACTGGAGGAAAGAGCAGGGAGACATTAGAGGTCTATTAGACCCCTAACAAATGAATCCGAATCTTCCAAATAACTTCAGAAAATACATACAAATCGGAACAATGAATTTATGAAACCAATCCGAATATATAAAACAAATTCCGAAAACAAATCATTCTAACATAACAAATTTGAAATTAAAGAGGAAGTAAACCCTGGTGGGTTTTACTTCCTCTTTACTTCTCTGCAAAGGTAAAGCATAATGGGCTACTAAAGCCCGCGATTTCACAGTTGTCCCCACTAGCAGAGAGCGTCCATCTTCGCCCCTCTTCTTTCTGGGGCCACGAACTCCGGCTCTGGGACTGGCCGGAGTCACGTGGCGTCACTCCCGCGCATGCACGCGGGAGCCGCCAGTCACGGCATGACCCCTATTAGAAACGGCACGATGTGCCCTTTCTAAAGTGCGCATGCGCCGATGATGGTGCTTGGGTCTTTCGTGAATATCTCCCAAACCGTGGAGGTTTAGGAGATATTTCAAGCACCTACAGGTAAGCCTTAATATAGCCTTACCTGTAGGTAAAAGTGGTTGTACAGGGTGTACAACCACTTTAACTTAACCATGAATTTTCAGCATGCATATCTCTAGTACAGTTTAGTCTAGACTGGTCCCAGTTTCCTGAGTGTAGCCATGCAGATCTGGCCATCTCTGCTGTTGATTCCTGATGCATGGGCACTGGCACAATGTTGCATACTGCTCTACCCACTAACTATGGAGGTTTTTGAATCAGTAAGAACTGTCCAGCAAGCTTTGCTTTTTGCTGCCCACGTTCATCCACGTGCTAGACTTATGTCATGTTATGTCCATGCTAAATCTGACTGACGTGTGCGTGGGTAAGCCTGGGGAATTCATAACTTTTAGATTTACTCATCAAGGGATCACATCTGGTCATTTTTGGCAATCACATTCAGAATTTATGATTGTGTTTTAGTTTTTATGTTCTGGCCTTCTCAACTATGACATGCTAAGGATGAATATTGGCAACACAGGTACAAAAATGTTGATATCTGCTTGTGAATCTGTGATGAACTTTTAGACTCCATATAAAGTAAGTATTTTTACAGATAGGGTTGTACGTTAAAGTAGTCCAGCCTGAGCTTGTTTGACTGGGCTTCTACGGATCACAGGAGTGCAATTCTTTTGGAAACTGTTGCCTGTTTTCAACAAAGCATGGTCTGAAGTCCGCTCTCTGCTGACATCAATGGAATCAGCACAGGCACCCCGTCATCCCGACAATGAAGTCTGGATCTTGGCCTCTCAGCGAGCCGCTGAGACCCTGAGACGGACGCTCCTCTCCCTCCACAGCTCAGCGCTCCAATGAGCGTGGAGGAGCAGAGGGAGAGCTGTTGACTGATAGTCAGCAGCTCTCCACTCGGGGAGCTGAGAGAACCGATTCATCGGCAATGTTTGAAGGCTCAGGTCTCAGTGAAGAGGCGCAGGGGGACAGATGCAGCATCCAGGTTAAAAAAAACCCCCCATACTTCTATTTTAAAGACAACTTCCAGGCTTCATGCTCTCCACCTACAAAAGTTTCTACTCTCCTTGAGGTCCCCTCAGTAGTATTTTACTTATTTTTACAGTATATATACCTTTTTCTGATGCTTTGTGGCTGATTACATGGCATGCTTAGTCTCCTTTTCATTCTTGGTCTTCCCCCAGAGATGGGTGGACCTGGATGACACAGAGAGTGATGCTGGCATGATGCCATCAGCCTTGCTGTTTCCATCAATATACTGTGAGTGCAGAACCCAAGGCCACAACACCCTACACATCTTAAGAATCACAAATTTGTGTTGTGCTGGTATTACACAGTCTTATATGACAAAGTTATAAATATAAATAACTCCTGTGAAAAAAATGGCTAAATAACTAACATTCCACATTTCCTCTTACCGTCCTTTGTGCCAAAACCAAGTGTATAAATTATGCATTATCCAAAAATAATGCAATGCTGCGATAAAAGTCCTCTATATCAGCGAAATCCAAAAATAATAAGTGATCAAAAACAGTCTTTGAATTGGTGTTTTGTCTTTCTCATGCAATTCTCTTCCTTGTGTGTGTCTTTGTGGTACTAATCACCAATATCACTGGTGCCCCCCCACTATCAGATGTGCTCTCACCTGATCGGGTGTGACCTTATGGTTGGCTGAAGTCAAAAAATACTTTTTTTTCCTGTGGAGGACTTTTAATTGGAACTCCCAGAGCTGCCTCTTACCTCCTTTAGTGCACCTGCATTCATTTTCCTCATGCCATACCAGGTGCAATCCAGTGGTGTATTTAGGTTTTTTGCCGCCCTAGGCCTGATGTGCACCCCTTAATTTAAATATGACCCACCCCTTCCTGTCAATGTCATGCCCCTTCCTGTTTAAGACCTGCCCTGTCATTTGTAAACCACACCCCTTCCTATTTAGGCTCCACCTTTTCCTCTTAGAGCCCCACCGCTTCCTCTCTGTACATTAAAAGTGGGTACCAAGTGCAGCCTTATTAGTGCCCATCAAAGCAGCCTTATTAGTGCCCATCAAAGCAGCCTCATCAGTGCCCATCAATGCAGCCTCATCAGTGCCCATCAATGCAGCCTCATCAGTGCAGCCTCACCAGTGCCCATCAATGCAGCCTCATCAGTGCCCTCTTGAGTACCCAATAAGGGTCTCCAATTGCATTCTAATCATACCAAATTAAGTGAGCAGACTGCAGTTTCTCTTTAAGCACCTGTTCGCATCAGGCCGATTTGGCAGCAATGGCATTGTCCGAATCGGTGCGATGCTGACTTTGTGGCGCTGCAATGATTCCCAAAAGTACTTCCTGTACTACTTTTGGTGACTTTGGGTGTGATTTGTATAAACATCTGTGCATGAACCCGCACAGAAGTCTGTCAAATCTCCCCCCCCGAAGTAGGACTGCTTTGCCAGCTGAGCCCACGCAATTTCTAACCCGCAGCAGTGTGAACCTGGGCTTAATATAGTCAGCAGGATGGGTAATAAAATCCAGACTGATCTATGATCAGAAATGACACTTTTCTTCATATGTCAGAAGGCAGCATTAGCCATACAGGTAACTATGAAAAGTTACCACATATATACAAGCAAACACTAAGAGCACTTTCACACTGGGGCGTAGGGGGCATCGACAGTAAAGCACCACTATTTGTAGCGGTGCTTTACGTTGTTTTTGCGGCGCTTTTCGACCGCTAGTGGGGTGCTTTTAGCGTGGTGCTTTTAGCACTAGCAGCTGAAAAGGGTTAAAAGCGCCCCTGCGCCCCTCCGTTCCTAAAGTGCCTCAAAGAGGCTGCTTGCAGGACTTTTTTTGAGCGTCCTGCTAGCGCACCGCTCCAGTGTGAAAGTAATTGGGCTTTCACATTGGAGTGACAGGGGAGGCGCTATTTTTAGCCCAATAAGTGCCTGTAAAGTGCCTCAGTGTGAAAGTAGCCTAAGGTGTTACATGCCATTGATTCCAGAAGCACCAGCCTGCAGATATTGAGCTGTAAAGTGTTAACCATAAATGTAATCATCAGTGTACATGTGTCCATTGATGCAGAAAAGCACAGTCCCCCCCCCAGCACCAAGAACACAGAGGGTTCATTATCAGACAGTCCTCCCTGTTTCAGATAACAAGAGATAGGAGAAACAAAATGAAAGCAGAGGTGTGAGGTTTGTAAGGAGAGACAGTGAGGAGGCTCGGTATCTTACTTTCATTCCCTCCAGGACATGCAGAATGTAGCTGGGTCTGCCAGCTGAAGCCACAATCCGACCGATCTAGAGGCTCCACCCTGGAGTCACAACACAGGAGGCTGACCAGTTCTCTCTCTCTGCTCTCCTGTCTGCGCAGAGAAGAGGGGGAGGGGGGAACTGTGAGCACACGCTGTGCTCTAGGTGAGAGACATTGCAGCCAGCAACCTCCTAACTCTGGAGGAGGAGGGGGGCTTTTTCGTGCAGGGGGCCGCACCCCCGCAAAGTGCTGCCCTATAGGCCAGAATACAACACTGATGCAATCATGGCCATAGGATGATTCCATACTTTTTAGGTTGTAATAGACCAAACGGCACTGACACAAGGAACTAGTGCAATTTAAATAGCCCACCTGGCGCCAATGCGCACTCGCACATCCACTATCCAGCCACAAATAGGGTTTTCAGGAATCATGCCTCTGCCTGACAGCACCCCTAAACTCTGCACTCTGTATGTAGCGCATTCTTCAACTCTGCACTCTGTATGTAGCGCACTCTTTAACTCTGCACTCTGTATGTAGCGCACTCTTCAACTCTGTATGTAGCGCACTTTTCAACTCTGCACTCTGTATGTAGCTCACTCTTTAACTCTGTATGTAGCGCACTCCTCATCTTTGCACTCTGTATATAGCGCACTCCTCAACTTTGCACTCTGTATGTAGCGCACTCTTCAACTCTGCACTCTGTATGTAGGGCACTCTTTAACTCTGCACTCTGTATGTAGAGCACTTTTCAACTCTGCACTCTGTATGTAGCGCACTTCTCAACTTTGCACTCTGTATGTAGTGCACTCCTCAACTCTGCATTCTGTATGTAGTGCACTCTTCAACTCTGTACTCTGTATGTAGTGCCTTCCTCAACTCTGCACTCTGTATGTAGTGCACTCCTCAACTCTGCACTCTGTATGTAGCACACTCCTCAACTCTGTATGTAGCGCACTCCTCAACTCTGCACTCTGTATGTAGCGCACTCTTCAACTCTGCACTCTGTATGTAGTGCACTCCTCAACTCTGCAGCGCACTCTTCAACTCTGTATGTAGCGCATTCCTCAACTCTGCACTCTGTACACAGCGCACCCCTGAACTCTGAACTCTGTGTATAGGGCACCCCTGAAACTGTACTGTGAACATAACATGCCCCTGAATTCTGCACATAACATACTTCTGGCAGTTATTGGCCATTTAACCACTTTAATATCGGGGACTTTTACCTCCTTCCTGCCCAGGCCAATTGCATGGTCATGTAACACTGTACCCAAACTAAACTTTTATCATTTTATTCACACAACTAGAGCTTTCTTTTGGTGATATTTAATCACTCCTGTGAAAAAGACTGAACATTTTGAAAAAAAAAGTTTTTCTTTGTTTTTGTTATAAAAATTTGCAAATAAATAATTGTCCTTTATAAATTTAGACCACAATGTATTCTGCTACATAACTTTGGTGAAAATAACCCTAATTAGTGTATATTATTTAGTCTGTAGGAAAGTTATAGAGTCCACAAAGTATGGTATACAGTAGAACCTTGGATTACGAGCATAATCCGTTCTAGGAGAATGCTTGTAATCCAAAGCACTCGCATATCAAAGCGAGTTCCCCCATAGAAGTCAATGGAAACAAAGATAATTTGTTCCGCATTGACTTCTAATGCATACAATACCGCATGTGGCCAGAGGTGGGGGGGGGGGCGTCAGAGAGCCTTGGAAATACTCGGGGACAGCTAGGCTGAACTCAGGCTCGGAAACACTCGAACTGAGTATTTCCAAACGGCTCCGAACCGTTCCAAGTGTCACCGGCGCCCCCTGCACCTCTGGCCAAATGCTGTACTGCACACCCCATTACCTTGAATTCTGCTGGTTTTACGAGACAACACTCGCAAACCGAGTCAGAATTAAAAAAAAAAAAAGTTGCTCGTCTTTCAAAAGGCTCGTTAACTGCGTTACTTGTTAACCAAGCTTCCACTGTATACTGTATATCTGAAAATGGATTAGTCCTGATGTACTGACAGACATTTCATGAGGCCCTAAATGCCAGGACATTATAAATATCACCCAAATTACCCCGTTTTTGAAAGTAGACAGTCCAAGGTATTTAGTAGGAGGCATGACGGGTTTTTGAAGTTGTAATTTTTTGTCATAATTTTTTGGAAAATGTAATTACAAAAAAAAATCCCTTTTTTTTTTTTTTTTTTACATACTGTCACCAGTGCAGTACAGCATCATCATATAACTGGTGTGGCAGTGATCAGGAACACTGGTGACAGTACGAAAAAAAAAATCAATTTTTTTTATGTATTATTTTTTTATTTCTTATTACATTTTTTCTTTTTTCTTTTTTTACGATTTTTTTTTTTTTAACACACTGTGACCAGAGCAATATAATGTTACCATAGTACTACTCTGGGGAAGTGTACACAATAATTGCTTATAGCAGTGAATTACATTGTTATAAGCAAGCATTTTACTGAATGAAACTGATTCACTCACTTGCTTTGTTGTGATTAGCTCTGATTGGACAAAGCTAATGACATAGTACAGTTAGGCTGTGATTGACCTTTTCTGTGCCATCACATTAACCAATCACAGCTAGCAACACAATTGTACACAATGGATGGCATGAAAGGAAGCCACCCATTGTTTACAACTGTCATGTGACCTGCTGTGATTGGTCACAGCGTGCACATGGTATCGGCAGCGAGCCGGTACAGTGATCAGTCATCGGCTGTGTCCGGTGGACACAGCCAGTGACAGCCATCCACTCAGAACGGTAAAGCCATCATTCTGCTATAGGCCGGGCGGGAAGGCAGTAAAATCCTTCTACTGTTATGAAATTTGGTCGATGTGGTTTGCCCGGGGGTATGGTGGTGGGTTGGTGGGGGGGTGTCATGGTTGAGTTCCTGCGCCTATTCTTGGACAATAAAAAGCCCTGGGTGAATTTATATAGGCCTACAGATACAACCAGCCCTTTGAGGACATGCTTATGCTGCCCGCAATGAAATTGAGTTTGACACCCCTGCTATAGGGGGATATACTTTGTTAATTTTTTATTTCAAAGATTTACAACCACTTTGAATGAAAAAAAAAAAAAAATTAACCATAGTTGGACTTTAACCATGTGCTGTGAACTGGTTATCATCAAAACTAGTATATACTGTATATGCTATAAAACAATGCAAACAGCAATGTGGTGTGCAGTAGATAGTCAGATTTCTGATTGCTGTAGTCTTATTGAGCTTAGGTTAATCTGATTGGTTGCCATGGATTGCTTTGGACATGGCTTTTTTTTTTCCTTTGTTGAATAAGCCTTTAAATTTAAAGACTGTTCTGTATTCACCTCATTGTAATTCAGTAGTGATTTTCCACACTTGTCTTTTTTTTTTTTTTTTTTTTATTCACAATTTATTGCAGAACAAAATATGAAATCACGAGTGCCAACACACAATCATTTCCCCATCCTTCTCTTCTCCTCATCGATTCTTATTAAAAAGCTATCAGAAAGATGGATCTTAGATTAAATTTACTTATGCTTTAACTAACTTTCCCCTCTTTCAGAACAAGCTATAAGATGGATTGTGGAACACTTAAAGCCACTTAGCTAAATGTTAACATGTCATTTGACAGGTAATCCATTTCATGGATGAGTCAGTGCAGAGTTATAGCCTTATATAGAGGAAGTCTTAAAGGGACACAGCAGTCAGATATGAAAAACGTTGCATCCAAATTGAGTCATATTGTACAGGAATTTTGTTTTTTCTTTTTCATACATCATGGAACACAAAGTTAGGCTAATATTCATTACCTGCTGGCTTATACTTCATCTCCAGGTGAATGGACAGTGGTAGACCAAAGGTCTATAGACAGGAAGTCATCCCCTATATAACCCCTCCCATACAGGAAGCACGTCAGTTTTTTACCAGTGTCTGCAAGGTGGATGGCACGGTTTGTTTGAGCTCTCTGAGCTCCAGGTCTCTAGTCCCGCAAACGGTTCTTAAATGAATCAAGGGATTGACCGATCAGATCCATTTGACACAGGCTTTATATTCTTAGATAAATGGTACCCGAGCTTTGCAAAGAAGAGTCAAGATCCTGCAAGGTTTTTCCTGTAATGTGGCCTCTGGGCTCTGGACCCTGCGAAGTGGAAATCCTGGACACTACAGCGCTAAGGCATTCCTGCAGGATGCTGTACAGGTCCAAGGGAGTGGACCCTAAACATGAATAGGGTACCCAGTCCTTGAAGGTCCTTAAGTGACAGAAACCCGCCGTGAAGGGTGAAGATTGGGCTCTTAGTTTCTAAGCTGCCCTGTGCCTGGACAGGTAAGTGAAACCCCTTTATTTTAATATTGTGGGTTGTCCCAGTGATTTTAACAATCAGTCAAGCTAGCTAGAGGCTGGACACCTGTGTGCGTTGACCATACAGGGGAGTTCTGGGCTAGCCGTGGGTGTTTGCAAAATGTACCTTTTTTGCTTGTGTCTGGCTGTTTTATACCTGTATGATGGTGCACAACGGTGCGCCATTTCGCCATGGCGCACGTGCGTTCGCAAGAGCGCCGCTGGGCTCAGCAGTTTGTTTGGCGGCCATAGCGCACACGGCTTCACCACACAGATGCTGCAGCCTTTATCTGGGCGCACGAAGATTTGCGTCATACGCATATACAGCCACGCCCGTTCGCCTAAACCACGCACGTACAAGCTCATGCATGCACAGAACATTCCAGCGCACAGCCAGCTTATTTAAGCTGTATATGCCAAGCATGCAGTGCTTCCAGAAGGCAGCTGTGGGACACAGAGCACACTCTGAACAGACACTTGCAGTGATTCATTTCTCCTTACCCGGGTCACATGAGTCACCAGGTGTTGCTTGGCGGGCTGAAGGTGCTTAGCAGGATTGTTGCATAGGGGCTTGGTGAACCCTATTAAAAGGGTCTCCCTTCTGAGGTGTTTTAATACTACACCCAGGTGCCCTCTTTTTGTGGCTAATAAATGTCTTTAAAAAAGAGGAGCTGGACTAACACTACAGGGAAGGGCACACCTATGTCATCAGTAGTTCCTGATGAACCTAGTCATATCCCTAGTGTTGTATCTCCTGAGGGACCAGAGACTTCTGGGCAATCTGAGTCGCTGCGCCTGTCTGGGGTTGTGCCTACAGTCAACGCTGATGCTTCACCCTTTATAACAAAGGATGAACTGTCCTCAGCCCTAGCCGCGTTAGAGCACGGGATTGCTGGCATGATTGCCTCCATCCCGCAGGGTGGCAAGAAGCGTGACAGATCCCCCTCCCCGGGCCTCCTAGTCTGGAGCAGGAATGAGTTGAGGATGGGGAAGAGTTTAAAGCTCAGGATTCTGTGAATGGCCTAGCAGATGAGTCTGCTTATAAGCAATCTGGACAAGAAGATATCCAGTTGGTGTCCGCCTCTCAGTCACAGAGGCTTTCATCCTGACTCTGACCGAAATGGATCGCTCTGCCTTTAATTTGCCTCTTGCAGAGGTGACTGAGCCCCCCTGGTTCTCTTGGGATCCCTGAGGCCTCTTCAGGCCGCGCAGGCTTTCCCCTTACACCCCCTGCTAGAACAGGCGGTGTATGCTGATTGGGAACATCCTGACAGGATTTTGTTCCTCTTAAGAGGTTTTCCCTTTTTATATCCCATGGATGAAAAGTTGTTAAAAAGGGAGCATGCCAGCCATAGATGTAGCAGTCTCTTCCTTAACTTGTCTGGTAGATAACACACAGGGCTTGAAAGACCCTGTTGACAAGAAATTGGAGTTATTATTAAAGGCTTCCTTTGCTTTGGCCAGTTCAGCTATTCAGCCAGCTGTTGCAGCATTTGGTATCTTCCAGTCCGTAAAGGATCAGGTCAAACGGCCTGATAGGCCTAACCAGGAGGATGATCTGCCTGAAAGTAAGACAGATATTCCTGGAGCGCTGTGTTTTGCTGTTGATGCCTTAAAAGGATTCAATACAGCAGGTTTCTTGTTTGGCTCTCTTGTCTGTACATATGCACAGACTTTTGTGGCTTAAGAACTGGTCAGCCGAGCTTCCTTGTGAAAAGTTATTGTCAGCTTTCCTTTTTCATGGCAAACTTTTATTTGGTGATCATTTGGACAAATATATCCAAAAGATTTCCGGAGGGAAGAGTTCTCTACTCCTTGTGAAGAAAAGCACCAGGTGTCCCTCATTTAAAACTTCAGGGACTGCTTCCTCAAATGTCTCAGCGCCAAGGCAATTCCGCCGCCAACAAGGAGCTAGGGACAGGGGCAAGGCCAGAAAAAGCACTGGGTCCAAAATTCTTCTAAACCCAACATCAAGCTCTCCTTTTGAGGGGACTCCCACACTCCATCAGGTGGGGGGAAGGCTGCTGCACATTTTTGGCGGACATTTGGAGAACGATAATTCAGGACGAGTGGGTCACCTCAATTATATCCTGCAGTTATAAGCTGGAGTTGCAGGGGTTCCCCCTCAGAGGTTTTTAAGATCCAGCAATCCCTCGGATCCTCCAAAAAGAGACTTATTGCTTCAGGCACTACATAATTTAGTGCATTAGGGAGTGATTGTACAGGTTCCTGTATCCGAAAGAGCGAACCTGTTTTATGGTTTAAAAACCAAACGGGGTCACAAGGCCCATTTTTGGACCTAAGATCCCTGAACCAGCATCTACTAATCCAGTCCTTTCGGATGGAGTCTGTCCGCTCAGTAGCCTCACTCCAGATGGAAGACTTTTTAGCCTCCATCGATATAAAGAACGCGTATTTACACGTACCTATCTTTCAGCCTCATCAGAGGTTCCTGCGATTTGCAGTAGAGGAACGTAATTTTCTGTTTGTGGCTCTACCCTTTGGGGTTGCTACAGCTCCCCGGGTGTTCACAAAGGTCCTAGCACCAATACTGGGCCTTTTAAGGGCCCAAGGGATCCTGGTGCTTTGGTATCTGAACAACCTCCTGCTCAGAGATCACTCATTACAGGCTCTAGAACAGAGCATAACATGCACAGTGCGGTATCTGAAAAGCTTAGGCTGGATCAGAAATACTGAAAAGTCAGCCTTGAAACCAGCTCAAGGTCTAAAGTATTTAGGTCTGATCCTAGATATGGTCCAAGCAAGAGTATTCTTGCCACCCGCAAGGATCTGTGCCCTGAAGGATCAGGTACATCAGATAAGGGGCACCAGACAACCCTCCATTCGGGAGGATGGTATCCTCCTTCAAGGCGGTGCCCTATGCCCAGTTCCATTCCAGGCCTGTACAACAAGACATCTTGTTGGTTTGGAACAGGAGAGGGCAAGCCCTGGATTATCCAATGTGCTTATCTCCTCGGGCATGCTTAAGCCTAAACTGGTGGTTCCAGGATCAGAACCTGCGAAAGGTTAGATCCTTCCTCCCGGTAACTTGGAAAGTACTGACTGCATATGCCAGTCTCTCAGGCTGGGGAGCGACCCTAGAGAGGCTCACAGCTCAAGGGAAATGGTCAAGGACAGAACAGATCCTGCCCATCAACGTCCTGGAATTACGGGCAGTACGACTGGACCTACGGTCATGGACAGTGGAGCTTCAGGACTGCCCTATCAGGGTTCAGTCTGACAATGCCACTGCAGTGGCTTATATATAAACCACCAAAGCAGTACCAGGAGTCGTTCAGCTCTGAAGGAGGTGAACCACATACTAGCCTGGGCAGAGGGACAGGTGCCAATTCTATCAGCAGTCCATATCCCGGGAGTAGAGAACTGGAAGGCAGATTATCTCAGCCGCCAGCAAATCTGCCTGAGGGAATGGTCCTTACACCCAGGGTTGTTCCAGAAAATATGCCAACATTGGGAATGGCCAGAGGTCGACCTACTGGCATCCAGATTCAACAACAAGCTACAGCAGTTTGTGTCCTGAATAAGAGATCCTCTGGCAATTGGAGCAGATGCTCTGGTAGTTTCATGGAGCCAGTACTTCCTGGTTAATGCTTTCCCTCCGATCCCTCTCCTTCCACATTTGTTGCGCAGGATTCGGAGAGAGGGAGTTCCAGTCATTCTGGTGGCACCAGCCTGGCCCAGAAGGCCCTTGTTCCTGGAGATTGTGAGACTGACAATAGACGGGCCATGGACTTTTCCACGTCGCCCCGATCTACTGCCCCAAGGTCCTATATTCCACCCCAATTTACAGTCTCTAAATTTGACGGCTTGGCTATTGAAGCCAGGGTGTTAAAAGACCGTGGCATCACGGGACCAGTGGTGTCTATCCTAGTGAATGCTAGGAAAGCTGTCACTAGGAAAATCTATCATCAGGTCTGGAAGACTTATATTGCTTGGTGTGAAGCCAAAAAATGGCATCCTCAGAAATTTGTGATTGGGAGAATTCTCTCTTTTCTACAGTCAGCGGGGAAATCAAATTGGCTTTGAGTACAATCAGAGGTCAAGTTTCAGCCCTATTAGTTTTCTTCCAAAGGTCTTTAGCCTCCCATTCACTGGTCCAAACCTTTATGCAGGGGGCAACTCGCTTGCTTCCCCCCATTAGGTCACCTATGTGTCCTTGGGACTTGAACTTGGTGCTGTCTGTGTTACAGAAACAACCATTTGAACCTATCAAGGAAATTCCATTAGACTGGGGGTGTTGGAGTTGGCGGCCCTTTCATGCAGAGAACTGTATTTGATCCTTCACCACGACAGGGTTGTGTTATGACCTGTTCCATCCTTTTTGCCAAAAGTAGTGTCAGCCTTTTATTTAAATCAGGACATTATTTTGCCTTCTTTTTTCTCTCAGCCTCGTTAGGCGGTAGAGATTTGACTGCACTCCTTGGATGTTGTCCGAGCAGTTAAGGTTTATTTGTCTAGATATGCAGAGATCCGAGGATCAGACTCCTTTTTTGTTTTACCAAAAGGACCCAAGAAGGGGCAGGCAGCTTCCAATGGGGTCCGTCAATTGGTCATTCAGGCCTATGGTCTGAAATGTAAAGCTTCTCCCTTTAGGGTGAGAGCTCATTCTACCAGGGGTGTAGGAACTACTAGGATATCCCCATTCTGAAGGACAGCAAGGCCGAAATTCAAAGTCCATTCTGAATCTTTGGGTCATCTAGCTAACATACCCGTGCGCTAGAGTATTTGCTTTTGTAGTAGTGTAGGAACCTCCTGGGCTTTTCACCGTCAGGTATCTGTGGCTCAGATTTGTAGGGCTGCTACCTGGTCTTCATTGCATACGTTCACAATTTTATCAAGTGGATGTTTGAGCAGCCGAAGATTCGGCTTTCGGCCGCAGTGTACTGTGCTGCCGTATAAGATCTGATGGCTATTGTTTGGCAGGGTGTCTCCCTCCCCTCAAGGCTATTGCTTTGGGACATCCCAGCAGGCAATGAATATTAGCCTAACTCTGTGTCCCATGATGTACTCAAAGTAAAGGATTTTACAGGTGAGTATGACGAAAAAATCCTATTTTTTTATATTCTACCTAAAATTATTCTTCTGCGCCTGGATGCCCTGCTAGCCATATCTGTCAGGAAAGACGTCTGCGGAGTACAGCTACTGTCTCCAGGCACATACCTGCGCGCAGGCGCCAACCAAGAATATCCAAAAGGGCCACAGGCGCTTCTGCAAACGTGCATGCGTGAACACGACCGCGCGTTAGCGTGCGCGCACCTGTCACCAGAACTGGCACCAGTCGGCTTATTTAAACGGAGCTTCAACGCTGACTGGTTGCTGCTTGGTCTACAGCGTTTACCTGAATCCTGATTCCTGTGTGTTGACTTCTGCTACCGATCCAGCTTGCTCCCAACTACCTCTGCATGCTTCCTGCCCTGACCTCTGGCTTCCTATGGACTAATCTCTGCCTCCAGTTCCTGTTACCTAGCACCTGTTGCCAAAACCTGTCTGTGACTTGACTACGCTTCTGCCTGCTGTTTTGCCTGATCTGCCCGTCTGTTGCCAAAACCTGCCTGTGACCCGACTACGTCTCTGCCTGCTGCCTATGCCTGATCTGCCTGTCTGTTGTCAACCCGGCTCGTCTGACCCTGCTTCTAGCTGTCCAGCCTGTTACAGCTCCTGCTTCCTGTGGTGCACCTCCGCTTGCCTCTTTCTAAGTCTGCCAGCCTATCTACCATCTCGCTTGCCTGCTACCTGCTGGTTCTGGCTTCCTGTTCGTGGGTTCCTGGCTTCTACTTGCACAGACTTCTGGACTAATCATAGGCACTCTTACCTCGCCGTGCTCCTGAGTCTGCTGTCCTACTATCAGTGGCTCGCGAGCTGGAGCTGTACGAGAGGCCTTCCTCTACACGTCAGACTCACCACCAGGTACCTGACAATATCACTGTAATTAGAGTCATCTTTTTGAAAAACCCTGAATCTGAACCAAAAGATAGGCTGGTGTGTTCTCTGGTTCCAGCTCCATTCTCTTCCTGGGATCACTACACTATTTCCTACACAAATTGGCACATGTGAATGTGGTCTAAGATCAGGTAACAAGAGGCTGCAGTGTGAGATGAATCTGTCTGCAATAGATTATATTAACATCTTAAAACAGAGCTTAATTATGTTATGTATTGTCTATCCATTGTTTACAATAAAAAGCAGCTTTTCCTGGAATACTCAACTCCTTTTCCTCGCTATCCCCCCACAAACTCTGGTGACTTCCACGACTTAGCTATTGTCTGCTTTGTGGCAGCAAAACTGAAGGAGACCAGCTTTGCAACTGAGCGTGAAATTCCCTCAAGGGGTTCGTTCAGGAGCGCTTTGACAGGATCTGTATGTAGGATACAGCCCAGGACTGTGTGGATTAAGGTGTAAGTACATAGCCAAAGGCTATGTACTGTCAGGCAGGCCCACCAAATACAGTATGTAGCATAGTGCCTTCCTGACCACATGACCAGAAATAATCTGGGGGTAGTTTTGGTTAACTCTTCAAATTGCAGACAACATGCTAAAAGGAGACTAGGACCAATGTCAGGTGTGTGATTCTGTCACTGGTGGGAACTCGCCAGAAACAGAATTTCTAAATAGACTATCTGCATCTGCGGCATTGCTTCAATACTGGTCAAAGCACTATGAAATCGTTCTTCCACTGGCAAGGCTATACCTTGCATATTCAGCTAGAAGGTGAGCAATGTCATAGAAACAGGTAAATGTTTTCTTTGGTCTCCTATTAAACCCGTCGCATTCAATTTGCCTTCAGCAACAGGATCTTTAGCCTGACTTGGTCCTCAGGTCCCATTGTTTGCCTCCAGTTAATATTTATGAATATTTTCCATTCGGCAGTGCAGTGTTGAGAACATGGCTTGGTATTGTGGGAGAATTTCTGTCTCCCATCTGCTTCCTGTAGAACAGATAAAGGGATTATATTTCTAACTGGCGCTTTACCCTGAAGGTTTTGCTTTCAGAGGTGGATCAAGGCATATATACTGAAAAAGGCATCCCTTTGGGCTGGAGCACCCCACCCCCCCATCATTGCCTCTTATTAGTGTCCACCTGTGTTATATGAGGAGCCCCTTTAGTTCTCCCATATAGAGAAGTGTATTTCTTCTATGGTTCTGAGAAGCAGGATCTTCCATTCTATGGATAGCTTAGGACCCACTGATATTGGGGTACTTTGATGTAGTAGTGGGCTTAGCACTATATGGCCATATGGTGTAACTAAATCATCATATTTTCTGAATATGCTAAGGTGTTTTTAAATAACCTTGCAGGAGTTAAATGTCATTTTTGTATGTGTGCGCTGTAATCTTTTTTTTCTGTCTGTATGGTCTTATGGCTGCACCATCTTTGATGCATTTTTTAGGGTGTGCCCCCCAAATCTTTGTTTGTCCTATTGAACCTGTTGCATTCAAGTTGCCTTCAGCTACGGGCTCGTTAGCCTGACTTGGTCCTCAGGTCCCGTTGTTTGCCTCCAGTTAATATTTATGAATATTTTCCATTCGGCAGTGCAGTGTTGAGAACATGGTTTGGTATTGTGGGAGAATTTCTGTCTCCCATCTGCTTCCCGTAGAACAGATAAAAGGAATATATTTCTAACTGGCGCTTTACCCCGAAGGTTTGACTTTCAGAGGTGGATCAAGGCATATATACTGAAGAAGGCTTTGCACTTAGAACTGTACAAAGGGAGATCACACATCTCATCATCATTGTCCTTTTATTTCATGCAAAATGCTCTGAGCAAGCAGCAGACATTAAAGCAACCAAGTCGGGTTTATATATCTTGGAATATTCCGTCTGACATTGCTGGGCTCACACCAAATGCACTTTCTCTGTTCAAATTTTCATGCCGTATGAGACAACTTTAAAAATTTGTATGGTGCATGTTTCAAAGGCTCAGCAGGATGGTGTAAAAAGAGGGGAAAAATAATGGCCACCATATCACTCATAAATAAACAAGAGCTGAGCTCTCGTCTTCTTTAAGGTTGGCGGGTAAGGGAAAAAAAAACATAAACAGAAGCAACTGTAGTCGTAACTATGTAATGCATGTGCAGAATCACACAACGAAGGCTTTAGATGGCCTTAAATTTATTTCCAATTTCTTAAGTGATAGCTGAACTTGTAATGAACCCTCTAAACTGATATTTACATTAGTGGCTGGATAGAGGACAATATTTCTGTTTAATACGTAATCATCTCTTTCTCTTCTCAGCGGTGGTAATAATTCCAGGCATCACAGTCCGCGTTTTAAAATAAACAAGATTTTTGTAGGTACCTCCAGGGGCTGTTTGCTTTTACAACAGAAAATCACGGCATTGTTCTTTTCTGTGCCTTAACGTGGGCTTTGAAACATTAGAGCATTTACAAAGAGTGGTTATTGTGTAGTCGTTTCAATAACCAAAAAATAAGAGTAAATATGAATAATATTGTTATCATATATGTTATGTTTCTACATGATATACTGTCATTACCATTTTACCTATCGATATCTAAATAACACAGATGGATACATGCATCCATTTTTTTTTTTTTTTTTAGAACATTTCTTCTTGGCATATTTGACACCTTGGGTAGATTATTTTTTAACAACCTCCTCCTACGAAGAAATTAATTTTAGTAATAATTATGCAATTAACCACTTCAGCCCCGGAAGGATTTACCCCCTTCCTGACCAGAGCACCTTTTGCGATTCGGCACTGCGACGTTTTACCCGACAATTGCGCAGTCGCGCGACGTTGCACCCAAAAAAAAATTGACGTCTTTTTTTCCCCACAAATAGAGCTTTCTTTTGGAGGTATTTGATCACCTCTGCGGTTTTTATTTTTTGCGCTATAAACAAAAAAAAGAGCGACAATTTTGAAAAAAAAAAAAAGCATTATTTTTTACTGTTTGCTATAATAAATATCTCCCAAAAATATATCATTTTTTTTCCCCTCAGTTTAGGCCAGGGATCCTCAAACTACGGCCCTTCAGCTGTTGCGGAACTACACATCCCATGAGGCATTGTGAAACTCTGACATTCACAGACATGACTAGGCATGCTGGGAATTGTAGTTCTTGAACAACTGGAGGGCCGTAGTTTGAAGACCCCTGGTTTAGGCCGACATGTATTCTTCTACATATTTTTGGTAAAAAAATCGTAATAGGCGTATATGATTGGTTTGCGAAAAAGTTATAGCGTCTACAAAATAGGGGATAGTTTTATGGCATTTTTATTATTATTTTCTTTTGTTAGCAATGGCAGCGATCTGCGATTTTTATCGTGACTGTGACATTATGGCAGACACATCGGACACTTTTGACGCTATTTTGGGACCTTTGTCATTTATATGGCGATCAGTGCTATAAAAATGCACTGATTACTGTGTAAATGACACTAGGGGGCGATCAAGGGGTTTAGTGTGTCCTAGGGAGTGATTCTAACTGTGGGAGGGATGGGCTACTGCTCACATGACAGCGATCGCTGCTCCCGATGACAGGGAGCACTGATCTCTGTCATGTCACTAGGCAGAACAGGGAAATGCCTTGTTTATAAAGGCATCTCCCCGTTCTTCCACTCCATGACATGATCGTGGACAACGAGTCCACGGGACCCACGGTCACGGAGCATGTGGCGGGCGCGCGTGCCCACAATGCCGCATCTTAAAGGGGACGTACCTGTACGCCCTTTTGCCCAACCGTGCCATTCTGCCGACGTATATCGGCGTGCGGCAGTCGGGAAGGGGTTAATAACAATGACCAGAAAAGAAATGCAAACAGTATTGTCCTTTTACGTTGGTGTTTAGTGAAAAATAGACTGCTTACATTGGTGGTCAGTTCAGTATTCCTCTACATCAGGGGTAATGAGTTAAAATTCAAGGAGATCGGGTAGGCCAATCACATCCACATTTCAAGTAAAAGACAATAGATATATAATATATAATAATATAAGGTGTCTTATTCAGAGTACCTCTTAGATCAGTTCCCCCCATCAGAGTACCCCCTAACATCAGGTATCTCCATCAGAATACCCCCTTACATAAGGTGTCCCCATCCGAGTACTCCTATAGATTAGTTGCCCCCCTTAAAGTACCCCCTTACATAAGGTGTCTCGATCAGAGTGCCCCCATACATAAGGTGTCCCCACTGGAGTATCCCCTTACATCAGAGTGTCCCCATCAGAGTGCCCCATAAATCAGTTGTCTATCAAAGTACCCGCTTAGGTGAGTTCCCCCCATCACCGTACTCCCTTATATCAGGTACTGAATGGGATGACATCAGATCCCAGGGCATACCCACAATCTTGTAAGATTACTCCCCAGTATAATGTAGGAACATCTTCTTATGAGATTTTGGGTACTCAGCATTTCCCCAGGAGCTCACCAGAAGGAAGGCGATGGCACTTCATTTGGAAGTAGGTGCTTTTTTCTTATTTTTTGCATCTATTTATGATAAGGAAGGGAGGACTTATTATGTTAAGCGGACCTTGCATTTTTTACTGTCAGGTCTTCTTTAAGAACACACACAATATGTTGGTGTTGCAGTCCTATTCTTGATGTGGACAAGGTTTAAGCAGCTTTATTATTTGAAACCTTTTGAACACCTACAAAAAAGCAACAGAGGAAAAGATTTTCAAATAGCAACAGTACAGTACCAGAGCATGTCCCTTTACAACCAATGGTGCCCATTCAAGTGGAGGTTCCAATGGCTGTGCCATTCTATGGTTAAGAGTTTGTTTGGACTTGAGAGCCTCTGGAGGTTCCTGTGTATACTCAAGTTGTCTCACACTTTTCACGACACCTCTCCCAGGCGTAGAGCTGTATAGACTTTACATGGTGTAAAGCCTTTCAGCTACTTCCCAGCCAGAAGGAGAAAGGGCAAAAATAGATATACCCACCGTCTCGATCAGAGTGCCCCCATACATAAGGTGTCCCCACTGGAGTATCCCCTTACATCAGAGTGTCCCCATCAGAGTGCCCCATAAATCAGTTGTCTATCAAAGTACCCGCTTAGGTGAGTTCCCCCCATCACCGTACTCCCTTATATCAGGTACTGAATGGGATGACATCAGATCCCAGGGCATACCCACAATCTTGTAAGATTACTCCCCAGTATAATGTAGGAACATCTTCTTATGAGATTTTGGGTACTCAGCATTTCCCCAGGAGCTCACCAGAAGGAAGGCGATGGCACTTCATTTGGAAGTAGGTGCTTTACAACCAATGGTGCCCATTCAAGTGGAGGTTCCAATGGCTGTGCCATTCTATGGTTAAGAGTTTGTTTGGACTTGAGAGCCTCTGGAGGTTCCTGTGTATACTCAAGTTGTCTCACACTTTTCACGACACCTCTCCCAGGCGTAGAGCTGTATAGACTTTACATGGTGTAAAGCCTTTCAGCTACTTCCCAGCCAGAAGGAGAAAGGGCAAAAATAGATATAACCACCCAACGCACTGGGCTAAATGGAAATTGGCCAGCTGTTACATATTCATAACTGACATCAAATTCATACTTTTCATACAGCCCACCAGGTACCAACAATGATTCCTGGCACATTTAATTGTTGGAGTTTCAGGTCACAGCAAATTCTGGAAGAACGCCTGGAAACAGTCTGGCTAGCATATAGCCTCAGTGGTCCAGTAAAATAAAAAGCAGATTAAAGTGTTACTAAATCCACAACCGTAAAATCAGTCCGTATATGCGGTAAAGCATGCTTGTTATACTCACTGTGAAACCTAAAGAGTTAATCCTCTGCATTGTGTAAAAAAGGCTGTTTGATCCTGTCTTCTCTTAACCTCCTCTTCTTCCAGAGTCCCCAATCTATCCTGATAGTACAGAGGCAAGGGGACAAGCTGCACATGTTCAGTTTCATGTGTATTGCTAGAAAGTTTTTTTTTTTTTTTCCTTGGGAAAGTGCATGTGATCAGCACAGGGCCAATCAGCGCTATCCAGACAGAGGACCAGGGGTCCTGCAGCCTGATAGGACAGTCAGAGCAGAATTAAAACTCCTCCTACAAGCTTTAACCAGACACTGATAGAAGTCACAAGACTGCTGTTTACTGCTGAAGAAAAAATGTATTTAGCAGTTTATATTTACAAAAATTATTGCATTTCCATGTTCTGTGTACTGTGGGACACCAGATATAGTGATTGCAGGCTCCTGGGTTTAGTAACACTTTAAATGTGGAACTCAGGGTCTGTCTAAATATCTAACACACCTAGGCTAGAACTGAATGCTACAATAACCCTTTCATGACCAGAAGTGACTAATACCCACATACCTCCCAACTTTTTGAGATAGGAATGAGAGACACCTATCAGCAAAAGTATGCAGGCATAGGACACACCCCCTTAAAGGAGAATTGTACAAAAAACAAGATTGGTTAAACTCACAAGTGCTTTTTTTTACCACTACAATTCCTTTATATTGGCTTTTGGAATTTACAAATGCAGCAATTTTGAAATCAGATGAAAGGTTTAGTGCTGGAAAACACTTTTTGATAGATAAAAAGTGCATTTTATATACAACTATACAGATCAGACCAAAATGAGGGAGGAATGAGGGACAGAGGGACATTGCTCCAAATCAGGGACAGTCCCTCGAAATCAGGGTCAGTTGGGAGCTATGTACCTTGACTAGCAGTTTCAGCATGCGTGCAAGGACTTTTCCTTCAGATGGCAGTAAAATGCTATTAAATATCTGGGTACCTATATCCCTATGGATTTGAAGAAATTGGAAGAATATAATTATGCCCCGATGGTGCAAAAAATAACGAAAACACTCCAGCTATATAATAGAGGTACTTTCTCATGGTTAGGTAGGGTAAATGTTATAAAAATGGACATACTTCCAAAAATATTGTATATCTTACAAACGATCCCCTTGTTCCCTGCAACAAGTATCTTGAAAAAGATATCCAGGGTTATTGGACAATTCGTCTGGGCAGGCAAGATGCCTAGAATTAGTAGAAAAGTGCTAAATAAGACTAAAGCAAATGGGGGTCTTTCTCTCCCAGATATAGCAATATATCTTAGGGCGGTAATGGTTACTAGAGTGGTAGATTGGTTTCATAATGGGAACAATAAACAGTGGGTGGGACTAGAGGAAGAGATTACAGGGCTGAAACTGAAATCTCTGCCATGGATCAAAAAAATGTATAGTTCGCCGTATGGTTATATACCCTCTTTAGTGGCCTCAACAATGAAAGCTTGGGATACTATGATTAAAACGGGACGTGTTTCCACCTTTAGAGGACCCATGACCCCCTTGTTTGACAACCCAGAATTTCCACTTTCATTTGGAGTAAAGTCATTTCTCAAATGGTATAGTCATGAGGATACGAGGATAATAGAAACACTGGTGGGTAATAAGGTGCTCCCGTTAGAGACCATGGGGGAGGAATATAGAAAAGAATGGATGCAGCATGGTCTACTTCAAAGATATGTTACATCCCTGATAAAAGAAGCAGAAATAGTCAGACCTTTAATGGCGTTAGAAGAAATCTTTATTCAAGTTGATAGACCGTCGCATGTGCTATCGAAAGTATATAAGATTTTAATTGAGGAGGGTCAGAAGTTAGAGTTACCATATATTAAGAAATGGAAAGAGGAACTGGGGATGGAGATCCCCAGGAAAGAGTGGGAAAAAGCTATAGCAGTTACACATAAACTCTCTGTGTCTACTAAGCACCAAGAAAGAAATTATAAGATTTTAGCTAGATGGTGTAAGTGCCCAGTAGACCTTCATAGGATAAGTCCAATTAATAAAGAAGAATGTTGGAGATGTCAGGAAAGGCCAGGTACAATGTCCCATATATGGTACTATTGCTCTAAAATCCTTCCATTCTGGCAGAACATTTTTGAGATCTTCGGGGCTATGACAGCGAAGGAACTATACCCAGACATACAAATGGCAGTATTATCTATGATACCTGGATCATTGAAAAGTATAAAGAAAGGTCCACTAAAATATTTCCTAACGGCTGCGCATACTTGTATAGCCAGAAAATGGAAATGCAGAGATGCACCCTCCTTGATGGATTGGGAGTGTGAGATGACGGAGATACGGACCCTGGAAGAAAGAAAGGTGATAGAGGAAGGATCTAATCAACAGATTAATCGGACAATAGCCACTTGGAATAGATGGGTAGTGTATAGTGCCTCGTCAGAATTACTATCTGAGATATAGGAGGTTGGGAATTCTCAAGGATATAGGAGTATGTGGAAGGGAGAGAAAGCGGCTATATTTACCCCCGACCCCTCCCCTCCCCCCCCCCCCTCTTTTCTTTTTCCCCCTTTTTTTTTTTCTCTTTCTCTCTCTCACTTGTTTTTATTTGTTGGTTGGTTTGTGGGGTGGGTTATGCATGGGATGTATGTTAGGGTTGTTTGGTTGTTGGGTTGGATGTATTTCTAGGCTGTGTGATTATAGGATAGTAGTGTTGGATTAATGTCACATTGAATACTCACTATTTATGATGTGCATGTGTTTTTTCTCTTTGTTTCTATTATAGTAATATCAAAAAATTGTAAACTGTTTGGATAAATAAAGATATTAAAAAAAAAAAAAAATTATATGATGATAATATTTTAGATACTGTGATTGTATCAGACAATTGCAATGTTAAGCAGATGGCATTGCAGGTACCACTGCAGCCTAGAGGTGGCAGTGTTCATCTGAAAGCTGAAAGCTTTTGCTTTTTTTCAGTGAAGCCTTCAGCCTGCATTTGATCTCTGACATAGTGATCCCATGATTGATAAACAATGATACGTTCCCGATTGTCACTGTGGAATAACTTGTGCTTTTTCAAAAGAGCAACTCATCTTTATGTACAAAAAAGTGTGACTCCCGAGATGTCCACTATCACTATTTGTATTTAGATATACCGTATATGCAGGTTTAAAAAAAAAAAAGACCAGTTTCAGTTTCTACTGCTTGTTAGTGTAGATCATTCTCTTCAGAGATTGAAAGCTTTCTTTAAATCATACGTTCTGTGTTTTCAGTGCCACTTTTAACAGCTAAGCCTCTAATTTTAATTTGCAGTAACATTTGTTGCAAACCAAACTGACAAATGAATATCCATTTTAGCACTTGCTGTAATCATCTCCTGAATAATTTGATAAAATTTCCAGTAATAAATTGCTCTCGGCGGACAGGCCGCTTCTTTAAATTTTGATTGAAGCTACCTCGTGGGATCCTGGGTTTAGATGAAAAATTTGTGCAACAAGATAGCTGTTAAAGTAACACCGTGTGATGTGTCATGCTGTCCACATTCTTCAGCGTGGGTGATTCTAACAACTCTGAGAGACGTACCCTGTGATCATTCAAAGCTTCTTTAGCTTGGTGTTGTATTTGCTTGGTTTCCAGTAATATATTGTGAATTACTACCATTGCTGAATGCTGCAGGCAACCCTTGGTAATCCTCCATTAAAGGGCAGCTCTTCATTACGTAATAATTTAAGGGAGATCGGAGGTAAATGAATGTAGTGTGTACATTTTCTGTGTAATCTGTGTTCAGTTCCTGCAATGCTCCGTAGCATAAATCCAATACTGTTCACACAAATTTAAGGCTACGCTGTCACTATGACACTATGACAGCTATGCAGCCCACACACTATGTTAATCAACATCTCTTCAGGCCCAATAATTCTTTTCCTCTTAAAATGGTTGTTAGACCCCACACGCTTTTACCCCAACTAATCAGCCAGATGCACTATCCCCCAACAGCTCTTCAGCCCTCTCACCCTTCTGCCCAGAAGATCTTTGGCCCTCTCACCCTTTCCCTACAGCATCTCTTCCCCTTCTGTACCCTCTCGACCCAACAGAACTTTACCCCCCCACCCCTACCATATCCCAATAGCCTATCCTCCAACATATCTTCAGCTCTCTCACCCGTCTGCCCAGAAGAACTTTGGCCCTGTCACCCTTTCCCTACAGAATCTCTTCCCCTTCTGTACCCTTTCGACCCAACAGAACTTTACCCCCCCACCCCTACCATATCTCAATAGCCTATCCTCCAACATATCTTCAGCCCTATCACCCTTCTCCCCAGAAGATCATTGGCCTTGTCAGCCTTTCCCTACAGCATCTCTTCCCCTTTTGTACCCTTTCGACCCAACAGAACTTTACCCCCACCCCTACCATATCCCAATAGCCTATCCTCCAACATATCTTCAGCCCTCTCACCCTTTCTGCCCAGATCTTTAGCTTCGTCACTCTTTCTCTACAGCATCTCTTCAACTTCTGTGCCCTTTCCACCCAACAGCACTCCCCCAATGGCCCATCCTCCAACACCTCTTCAGACCCCTTGTTCTTTCCCCTTTTCGGCCTATCCTCCAACACCTCTTCAGACCCCTTGTTCTTTCCCCCTCTACGGCCTATCCTCCAACAGAATAAATAATTGAAAAATGGTGCGCTTATTCCAACATGCATTCAAAAGAATAGAAAAAAGTGACATAACCACAAAGTCCTATAAATAGATAAACAGATGAATAGTCCTCTTGATGGACTGATAACTTCTTAAAGTGTTCATAAAGTGCTCATCCCAAAAACTTTTCAGTGATATGTGACACCACCTCCACCACCGTGTGCAATGCCCGCTCACCTTAAAGCGGTGTTCCACGTGCAAATTTTATTTATTTTTTTAAAGTAAGCAGCTACAAACACTGTAGCTGCTGACTTTTAATAAGAACACTTACCTGTCCAGGGAGCCTACAATGTCGGCCCCCCGAGGCCGATCCGTCCATCGGATTGGGTGCAGGCGCCGCCATTCTAATTAAGGGAAACCGGCAGGGGAGCATTGCGACTTCACTGCCCGTTTCCTACTGCCCATGCGCAAGTCGCGCGGCGCTTTATGAATGGCCGGCTGCCTTCTGGGACACGCACAGGTCCCAGAAGACATAGGGGGGCTCGCCGAAGAAGAGGATATGACGTCCTGCACCGTGGACCGGATGGATCAGAAGTACAGGCTGTATTTCATAAAACGGTATGTTAGAAGAGAAAACTTTTTTTTTTTACTATCCAAAAATAAGGGGTGGAGAGGTGGTCTTTCGTTTTAAGACCACCTCTCAAAAGTGGGTGGAACTCTGCTTTAAGGGGCGACCCCACTGGGTCTAGTCGTGCCTTTAAGGTATATAACGGTCCCGAAAGGAACGCGCTGCCTTAAGGTGAGCAGGCATTGCACCCGCTGGTAGGGGTGGTGTCACATATCACAGAAAAGTTTTTTGGATGAGCACTTAATGAACACTTTAAGAAGTTATCAGTCCATCAAGAGGACTATTCATCTGTTTATTTATCTATTTATGGGACTTTGTGCAATTATTGTGGTTTATTGTGTCAGGTATTTTATATTCTTTTGAATGCATGTTGGCATAAGCGCACCATTCTTCAATTATTCATTTATTTAGTGTTAAAGATCACTGTTTATATGGTGCAGCTGTTCTGTTTGGTTATAACACTGTTTATTTAACACACATAGCAGCGCTTCAGTAACCCATATCACTATCCTCCAACAGCTCTTCAGGCCCCTCATCTTTTCCTCCGCATAGCCTTTCCTACCAGGAGCCTTTTAACTCACACAAACTTTACAAACTGTAACTCCTTAACATGTACCCACTCATTTCCTAACAGATTTTGTGATCAGGATCCGAACCCAAGGGTTCCTCGATGTCTGGCAATAATTCACTCCACTGAAAGACTTTAATTCCTGAAAAGCTCCCTGCTTAATTTCTGTGCCCCATTGGGAAGACTTTCCTTTACTTCCAGTCTCATAGCCAAAGAAGGAAGTGAGAGGAAATAACTCCAAAGTGAGGGAATCCCTTGTTACCAGGATCACCAGAACTAGTGTCCCCATTGGAGGACCTCCCCTCTTTTCCTGTTCTAATGGCAATCCAAAATTTGTGACTTCTTTACCTTTCGATGATAACGATAAACGTAGTTGGGGAGAATCTCAAGGGTCACCGACAGTTATAAAAAACAGACAGGTGTTCTAATATCCATCTACTCTATCTATAGTGCCTTAAAAAAGTATTCACACCCCTTGAAATTTCCCACATTTTGTCATGTTACAACCAGAAACGTAAATTTATTTTATTAGGATTTTATGTGATAGACCAACACAAAGTAGCACATATTATGAAGTGGGAGGAAAATGATAAATGGTTTTCAACATTTTTTACAAATAAATATGTGAAAAGTGTGGTGTACATTTGTATTCAGCCCCCCTGAGTCAATACTTTGTAGAACCGTCTTTCACTGCAATTACAGCTGCAAGTCTTTTTGGGGATGTCTCTACCAGCTTTGCACATCTAGAGAGGGACATTTTTGCCCATTCTTCTTTTCAAAATAGCTCAAGCTCTGTCAGATTGGATGGAGAGCGTCTGTGAACAGCAATATTTAAGTCTTTAAATATGGTCTTTAGTCTGGACTTTGACTGGACCATTGTAACACATGAATATGCTTTGATCTAAACCATTCCATTGTAGCTCTGGCTGTATGTTTAGGGTCGTTGTTGTGATGGAAGGTGAACCTCCGTCTCAAGTCTTTTGCAGACTCTAATGCCGCATACACACGGTCGGACTTGCCAACGGGACAAGCTCCGTCGGCATTTCCGACGTAAAAATTTAGAGCATGTTCTCTATCTAAGTCTGTCGGTAATGCAGACAGAAAAAGTCTGATGAGGCATACACAAGCTCCCATCGGACTTTTTCTGTCGGAAATTCCGACCGCGTGTACGCCGCATAACAGGTTTTCTTCTAAGATTGCCCTGTATTTGGTTCCTTCCATCTTCCAGGATGGTGTGTTCAGGTTGATGTGCAGTGTTATGGGGCGTACACACGGTCGGACTTTTCGGCTACAAAAGTCCGACGGACCAAATCCGGCGGACAATCCGATCGTGTGTGGGCTTCCCTGGACTTTCAGCGGACTTTTCCCGTCGCAAATCTGATGGACTTTAGATTTGGAACTTGCTTCAAATCTTTACGTCGTAACTCCGCCGGACCCAGAAATCCGCTCGTCTGTATACTAGTCCGACGGACAAAAATTGACGCTAGGGCAGCTATTGGCTACTGGCTATCAACTTCCTTATTTTAGTCCAGTGTACGTCATCACGTACAAATCCGTTGGACTTTTGTGTGATCGTGTGTAGGCAAGTCCGGTCGTTAAAAAGTCCGTTTAAAGTCCGCCAAAAGTCTGTCGAACAGGCTGTCGGACTTTTGTAGTCAAAAAGTCAGACCATGTGTACGCCCCATTAGTTTTCTGGAACACATAGGTGTCCGTTTATGAAACTGTGAACAGTGGTGATCCCGAATCCATAAACTGATCACAGTCCATAAATGGTTTATAAAACAGAGATAATCGGTGGAGAACATGTTTAAACATGTTCTCCCACCGATGATCTCCGCACACTGAGAATCCTCATTGACTGACACAGAAACGGCCATTTTTTCATTGCTTCATAAACGGACACCATAGCGTTTTGCTTTTAGGCCAACAATTAAAATGTTGGTCCCATCTGACCAGAGCATTTTCTTCCTTCTCGCTCGCTAATCCCCCCTCCCCCCTTTTCCTGACCTGCTAGGCTGCATACTCGGATAAGGGTCATTTATTAAAAGGGTAAGGAATAAAAGCAAAAATAAAAAATAATGAAAATGAAGCTCTGGAGGCTCCTCTGTTTGACAGTTCTTATGTAGGTAAGGGGCCGGGACACTTGTCTACATCACCTGGTGGCAACGCACCCCTTCTATATAGGTAAGGGGCAGGCCCCCCCTTCCCCAAAGCACCCACCCCCTATGTTTAGGGCATGTGGCCTGGTACGGTTTTAGGGGGCACTAGTTTGTCCCCCCTTTCCTGACCTGTCGGGCTACATGCCTGGGTAAGGGTCTTTTATGGATTTTGGGGGGACCCCACGCTGTTTTGTTTGGCTCCAGTGAAAATGTCACATTTGCTCATTCTTACAGCGAACTCCGCTATGAACTTATGTAAGATTACTAATCATTGTATTTTTTTTACAGTGGTAGCTGTATTGCAGCTAATGACATGATTTTTTTTTATTGAATTACCTGGTTATCACCGTGGATAATTAAACACATGACCAATTTCACATATTGTCAAAAGTATTGGGACACCTACCTTTACACACACATGAACTTTAATGGCATCCCGGTTTTAGTCTGTAGGGTCCAATATTGAGTTGGCCCATCCTTTACAGCTATAACAGCTTCAACTCTTCTGGGAAGGCTGTCCACAAGGTTTAGGAGTGTGTCTATGGGAATGTTTGACCATTCTTCCAGAAGTGCATTTGTGAGGTCAGGCACTGAAGTTGGATGAGAAGGCCTGGCTTGCAGTCTCTGCTCTAATTCATCCCTAAGGTGTTCTACCGGGTTGAGGTCAGGACTCCAAGTTCCTCCACTCCAAACTTGCTCATCCATGTCTTTATGGACCTTGCTTGGTGCACTGGTCCAAATCAATTGGTGGAGGGGGGATTATGGTGTGGGGTTGTTTTTCAGGGGTTGGGCTTGGCCCCTTAGTTCCAGTGAAGAGAACTCTTAAGGTGTTGGCATACCAAGAAATTTTGGATAATTTCATACTCCTTCCAACTTTGTGGGAACAGTTTGGGGATGGCCCCTTCCTGTTCCAACTTGACTGCGCACCAGTGCACAAAGCAAGGTCCATAAAACATGGATGAGTGAGTTTGGGGTGGAGGAACTTGATTGGCCTGCACAGAGTCCTGACCTCAACCTGATAGAACACATTTGGAATTAATTAGAGCGGAGACTACAAGACAGGCCTTCTCCTCCAACATCAGTGCCTGACCTCACAAATGCGCTTCTGGAAGAATGCTGAAATAATTCCATAGACACACTCCTAAACCTTGTGGACGGTCTTCCCAGAAGAGTTGAAGCAGTTACAGCTGCACAGGGTGGGCCAACGCAATATTGAATCCCAGTGGCGGCTGGTGTTTCTTTTTTAGGGTGGGCGACTCTGACAGCAGCAGCAACCCCCCCCCGAAGACTGTTGCATGACACACACCAACCATAAGACCCCCCGACCACGGGCCGCGGTGTGACACTGACATCAAACCCCCCCCCCAGGGAGGACGGCGTTGCGGCAACTACTCGATCTAAGGCTGGCTAGCTGCGGTCTCCTCTCCTCCTCTCCCTGGATGGGATGCGGACATCGGCTCCGGTGTCTGCTACTCCCGCAGCGGTGTGTCTTCTTCCTGTTCCTCCAAAGCTAGACATCTAATAATCGCCTGATGCTTTAGCCAATCGGGACACAGGTCTCGCAACCTGCCTCCTGATTGGCAGGGAGGAACGTGTGAAAATAGCAAAAATTTATTCACTATCGTCACACAATAGGGTGGGATCAGGACGCAGTCCTCTGAGCTCCGAGCCCACCCTATTTTGAAGCCTATTGGAGCCTCTGGCTCTAATCAGGTGTTTCAAAATTCACCTGCCTATCCCCGCCATAGTAATTCATGCGCCTGGCATCCTGAAAGGATAGGATATGGATAGGGAGGGCGGCACCCGTGCACCCACACCGGGTCCCCACTGTTTAACCCTACGGATTAAGACTGGGATGCCATTAAAGTTCATGTGCGTGTAAAGGCAGGTGTCCCAATACTTTTGACAGTATGGTGTATCTGTAGGTGGGAGGTTGCAGGGCCTATTCTAGTCCTAACTTCCGTTTTCTGCAGATGAACAGCTGGTAGGCAATTCCATATAGACCACAGAATACCTGTCCCTTCTAACTCTTCAAAGAAAAGAAACTAAACTTTGCAAAGGGAACAATAAATGACTTATTTTTACAAAACAACATAGAGATGGGATGGAATTAACAAAGTCTAAAAAAAACAACACAAAACAATTTTAATCTTGAAGTGAAAATGCAACTCTTAGTATTGTTCTCCCTTTCATCAGTTCAGGAGCTGAATATCTTTTTATGCTCGGCTTCAACTATAATTGGTCCAATTATCCCAGCCATTTGCCATGTTACTGCTGCTCTGTCTCACACCGGCTCCTTGCTGTTTGCTGATGGTGAGCCCTTTTCTTATACATAACGCATTTGTTCTGTCGGTTTTCTATCGTGCTTCCCCTTGATTTCAATTCACACATCGCTGAGCTTTGCCACCCTGTCTGGCTGGGGTCCCAAGAAAGCGCAATGCAGATACTACTGCAGTGTGAAATGAAATGTAAGAATTTAATACTTCGGAATGTGTTGGATAACTTTGCACTTGCAGTGTGGACTCGTACAGGTACAGTATATGCTTAGGTGGCTCATTTTCTACCTGTACTGCGCAAATATGAAGAAATACACTTGTACATGGGATATTCAGCTGACCATTCTCATAGCTCCCAACTGTCCCTGATTTTGAGGGACTGTCCCTGGTTTGGAGCAATGTCCCTCTGTCCCTCTTTCCTCCCCATTTGTCCCTCATTTTGGTCTAATCCATATGTAGCAATAACTCTCAGGGGAGCTGCTGGTATAAGTGGGCTTGTTACCTTCACTCTCGATACCTCTGTTTCACCGGCATCGGGTCTAGGGTTCCGTTGAGTTTACCGCTGGACGATGTAAGCACCAAACACTTGAGTAGGTTTTCCAATGCTTTAATAAAACGAACAAGGAAAGTAGCAGGAAAGAGGTAGTAAGAAAGCTGCAGGGAAGCTCAAAAACCTTTCTGTTGTATTTCTTCAGAACATTCTTTGTAATTGAACACTCGCAATTGAATAGTCTCCCCTTTTCGTAGGATTTAATCTTTGCCCGCCTGGATAGACATCTCTCTCTTGCCTAGCAGCCAGCACCTAGCACGAACAAAAGTCTCTGCCACAGACTTACCTGGAAGAAAACCCGTACGATCCTCTGCCACAGGATGTATTGGTTTGATATGAATGTCAAATACAGTACTTGAACCTTTAAGCCAACCCGGCAGTACTGTACTGTAAGATTACTTCGGAATGCGTCCTCCAGCCGAGTCACCAGGCCCCTCTCCAGACCAGCACTCTGCATGATCCTTCCATGACGGGTCCTCCCCTGGGAACTTCTCGGATGTCCAGCTTCTTCACTCAGGATAGACAGCTCAGGACCATTCCTCCGCTGCTGTGGTAGGCCCCAGACAGGCTTCTGGGCCCACCCACACGCCACAGCGACGCTGACCTCCGGAACGGAGGACCACGAGGTGGTATTCCTAGTGCATACCTGTCGGCCAGGAGGGCCAGCAGGTGGCTGAAAACGAACCCTAAAACATGGTGTCTGTCCCATAAATACCCTCTCCCAGAATGCAACTCGGAGGACCACCTCCACCGAGTTATCCCCGGGACAGAGGAGCACTCATTCGCTTCAACACGTTGCTTTTCCAACACCTGCCAATGGTGACAACGACACCCACCGGCACAATGTGGAACTACATGCAACGTCAGCCAAGCTGGAACAGAGGCAAATCTAGCTTCCTATAACAAGCGACCCACTAAATTTACCTATCAGCGGTAGATAAAAATCTACCAGCACTACTTACTCCCCCCAGTACAATAGACGTTGTCCTCAACGTCTGTCACAAAACAATAACTCCCAAGCCTGAGAGTAGGTATTTGAGCTTAAAACTTGGATTTAGTTAAAGAAGAAAGAAAGACAGTAGAAAGACATTATATCAGATTAATCTTTAGGAGTCCATCCCTATATATACACAATTTTTCTTAAATGAAGAAAATCCGGCTAGCAAAAAAGAAGTCCTTGGATTTAAAACACTGAGATGAGTATTCAGCTCTTGACCACGAAGATCTCTATGCACTGACACTAACTAACTACCCCAAAGTTCTTTTGTCCATAATTACCAATAAAACCGGGGATCTGGCAATGTCAGTGTCTTTCCCAGTTTATCCACTGTAGTGATGAAATATACAACGTAATCTTTTCCGGGTCTGCAAATGACCACTTTGTCAGGATGAATGTGCCGACCATAATTCCAGTGCATAAAACATCCACTGAAGCGTTCATCCATAGCAACAGAACAACCAGTTTTCCGGAAAGGCTTAGGCATAGACAAATAGTCCTAAACAGCTTCACTGTACCAAAGCTCTTGGTTAGCTTCAATCACTTGCATTATGTCCTGAGGGACATTGTCACGTACCTGGTGGTGGAGCCCAGAATGCAAGGAGTAGCCTCTCGTATGCCTCTGGTTCGAGAGCCCCTGATAGAGAAGACAGGGACTCAGGAGCGCAGGGGGCCACAAGTGCCTGGTAAGTGGCAGGTGTAGAGTTGATCCGGACCTCTGGTGAAGCAGCAGGAGGACTGACAGGAACACTGGATCCACTGGCAGGAACTCAGGAACAACAGGCAACAGGGAGGTGTTCTGTAGTACAACTGAAGCACTGGAACAACTGGTAGAAGAACCGGAACTCTTGGCAGGAACACTGGAACTGTTGACTGAATAGAGAAGCACTGTAGCTAGCAGGAACCCACGAACAAGCAGGCAGCAGGGAGGTGTTCTGTAGTACCACTGAAGCACTAGCAAAGTCAGACAGGCCGGGTCAAACACAGGCAAGCAGAGCAGGTACAAAACGGAATCAGGAGAGTAGTCAGGGCCCGGACCGGGTCGGCAACGGACAGGCAGGTAATAACTGAAGGATGAGGCAGGAGAATCGTCAGACAAGCCGAGGTCAGAGACAGGCAGCAAACAGGAGAAGTCAGGAACAAGCTGGGTAACAGGAATCGGGTAAAGAGGTATACTGGAAGCTTAGGGTCACAGGAAACGCTGTAGACCGGACAGCAAGGAAGCATGCTGACAGGTACCCTTAAATAGGCCTAATGGCGCCAAAGGCTGTCACACTGCACGTCTGCGCGCCGCCGCGTGCACACATGTACGCCCGAGTCCGTTCGCGTCAACGCGCCTCCGAACGCGTCCTCTTGCTCTACTGACAGTAGCTCTGTTAACCGATCTTCTGCCGACGGCTGAACTAGCAGAACGTCTTTCATGACATTGCCCCCCCCAAGGGGCAGCCTCCGGATGCCCAACTGTGCCATCTTACTTGGATGAGATCTTTTAAAGGCAAGAATCAACCTCCTAGCATGGATGTTGGACTCCGGCTCCCAGGAGTTTTCCTCAGGCCCATACCCCTTCCATTTTACCAAGAACTGGACTTGATTACGTCTCTTCCTACAATCCAGAATGGACTCAACCTCATATTCGGTTTCTCCGTCAATGATCACGGGCTCAGGGGGATTGACCATCCGGTTGACAAAAGGATCAGGAACTGCAGGTTTGAGTAGGGCAACATGAAAGACCGGATGAATCCGGAATGATTCTGGTAGCTTTAGTTCGTAGGCAACATTATTAATTTTTCTTGTCACTGGAAAAGGACCCACGAACTTGGGACCCAATTTTTTGGAAGGACAAGCCAATTCAAAGTGGATAACCAAACCAAATCTCCAGGTTTAAGATCAAGCTCCCCCCTTCTCTTCTTGTCAAACACCTCTTTGTTATAGTCCTGGGTCCTTGCCATAGTCTCTTGCAGAAGCTTATTATTTGATTCAAAGAAGTTTAGGTTTTCTTGCACAGCTGGTACTGGACACTCCGGAATGTTAGTGGACAAGAACAGAGGATGGAACCCATAATTTGCAAAAAATGGTGTTTGTTTTGTAGCGGAATGAACAGAGTTGTTGTATGCAAATTCGGCAAGGGGAAGAAGTGGAGCCCAATCATCCTGAGAAAACGAGGAAAAACAGCGCAGATACTGCTCCAGCGTCTGATTCGTTCTCTCTGTCTGGCCATTTGTTTGGGGGTGATAGGCAGAAGAGAAGGCAAGATCAATTTTCAGGGATTCACAAAGAGCTCTCCAGAACCTAGAGGTGAATTGTACCCCCCGATCAGAAGTAATATTGGCAGGGATGCCATGAAGCCTCACCACCTCCTTAATGAATGTCCTGGCAGTTTCAGCAGCAGTAGGTGTACCTTTCATTGGTAGGAAATGTGCCATCACGGATAGTCTATCCACTATTACGAAGATCGTAGTGTAGCTTTCAGAAGGTGGCAACTCGACAATAAAATCCATGGAGATCATCCTCCATGGCTTCTCCGGGACAGATAGTGGTTTTAACAGGCCCCAGGCTTTAGATTTGCTGCCTTTATTTTGGATACAGGTGACACATGCTTCCACGTAGTCCTTGCAGTCCTTTCTTAATGATGGCCACCAGAACATGCGCTGAAGAAGTTCAGATGTTTTATGTACTCCGAAATGGCCGGCTAACATATGGTCATGGCAAGAACTAAGAGCTGCCGTTCGCGCCTCCTGAGGTACGAAGATCCTATCCTTAAACCACAGAAGATCATCTCTGGCCTGTAGGGTTGTATCAGGTGGAGTGGAAACGTTCCTGGAAGCGTTCCTGGAAGCTTGCTTGATCTGTGACAGTAGATCCCCTTGGAGTAACAGAAAGTTCCCTGAGGACAAGATGGTATCTGGCGGAGAAGGTGCTTCTGAATCACTGTACATCCGTGACAGAGCGTCAGGCTTGATATTCTTTGACCCGAGACGGTAGGTAATATGGAAAGAAAATCTAGTAAAGAACAGTGCCCATCTGGCCTGTCGTGGTTTCAACCTCTTGGCAGTCTTTAAATATTCTAGATTCTTGTGATCTGTATAAACAAGAATCGGGTGGGCTGCTTCCTCTAACAGGTATCGCCATTCCTCCAGCGCAGCTTTGATCGCTAACAATTCTCGATCACCCACGTCATAGTTCCTTTCTGCTTCCGATAATTTACGGGAAAAAAAAGCGACTGGGTGCAGAAGAGCCCTAGGCCCCTGTCTTTGGGAGAGTACTGCGCCGACCGCTATCTCCGAGGCGTCCACCTCCAGGATGTAGGGCAACGTGGAATCAGGATGTTTTAAAACTGAGGCCGAGACAAACAGATCCTTCAGTGTAGTAAAGGCCATCTGAGCTTCCGTAGACCAGTGGAACTTGAGCCCCTGTTGGGTTAATCTTGTAATGGGAGAAATGATGGTGGAGAATCCCTTGATGAATTTTCTATAAAAATTCGCAAATCCCACGAAACGTTGAATCCCTCTTTTGTCAGTAGGAGCGGGCCAGTCCAAAATGGCGGAGACCTTCTGAGGGTCCATTTTGATGCCTTCCACTGAGATAATAAGACCAAGGAACTGAATACTCTCCTGCTCGAAGACACATTTCTCAGGCTTGGCGTAAAGGCCGTGCAGGCGAAGTCGGGTCAAAACGTTTCTGACATGTTCACGGTGTTCAACTAGGGAGGAAGAGAAGATTAGAATGTCATCTAGATAAATAACAACAAACAGGTCAAGGTAGTCTCTGAAAATGTCATTTACAAAATGCTGAAATGTAGCAGGAGCATTACAAAGTCCGAAAGGCATGACTAAATATTCGAAGTTCCCAAACCGGGTACGGAAAGCAGTCTTCCATTCGTCTCCCTTGCGAATGCGGACAAGATTGTAGGCACCACGAAGATCTAACTTAGAAAACACTACTGCAGACCCCAGCCTCTGAAAAAGTTCTGGCACTAATGGTAAGGGATAACGGTTCTTGATCGTGATTTTATTGAGTGCCCGATAATCCACACAAGGGCGCAATGAATGGTCTTTCTTTTCCACAAAAAAGATTCCTGCTCCTGCCGGGGACGTGGAGGTTTGGATGAAGCCTTTCTTTAGATTGTCGTCAATGTAAGTCTTTAATACTCCTAGTTCCAACTCTGACAAAGGAAATATTCTCCCAAAAGGAATCTCTGCCCCTGGGAGAAGCTCAATCGGACAGTCATATGGCCGGTGAGGAGGAAGGGTCTCGGCCCCTTTTTGACTGAAAACATCCAGAAAGCTATGGTAGACTTCGGGTACAACTTGACGGGTCTCGGCATCAGTTTTTAGGCACAACAGGGCAGAGGGAGCTTGAGTAACTTCTGGTAGACAGTGTTGGTGGCAATAAGAGGAGGGAAACTCAATTTTCCCTGAGGCCCAGTCAACTTGTGGGTTATGGGCCTTGAGCCATGGCATGCCCAATATGATGGGGAATAGAGGAGATTCAATGACATCCAGGCAAAGTAGCTCTTGATGAGTGCCAGCAATGGTAGTGAGCATAGGTACTGTTTCCTGGGTTACTGGTCCTGATCTGAGGGTAGAACCATCGGCCAGATATACGGAAAGTCCTTTCGCCCTGGGCCGGATGGGAATGTGATGTCTGGAAGCGAAGGACAAGTCTATAAAGCCACTGCAGGCCCCGGAATCAATGATAGCGCTGGTTGGTATATTCCCTCCTGGGAGCTGTAAAAGAAGCGGAACAGCCAGGTGAGACATATTATTCAGTGCAGCTGGGGTAAGAGCAGGAGAGACAGAGAGGCACTTACGAAGCTTGGCCGGGCATGTTTGTACAAAGTGTCCGGGTTCCCCACAATATAGGCACAGGTTACCAGCCCGACGGCGTTGACGCTCTTCAGGAGTGAGGGATGGCCGTAAGAGTCCCAGCTGCATTGGTTCCGGTGTATCTGAGGTCATGGTAGTAGAAGCTGGAGGAGCGGAGTGGGGAGAACTAGGCACCCGGGGCAGCATCCAGACAGGGCGAGCAGAACCAGAAGATCGCTCCGTACGTCGTTCTCTCAAGCGTCTGTCTATTTGGATGGAAAGGTCTATGAGGTCCTCTAAAGTCTCAGGAATGCCCACTCGGGCTAGTTCATCCTTCAAGGATTCTGAAAGGCCCATATGGAACTGATACCGTAGGGCGGCATTGTTCCAGTTTGTGTCGGAACTCCAGCGTCTGAATTCTGACACATAGTCTTCAACAGGTCTGCGGCCTTGCTGTAGGGAGTGCAAGGCTGTCTCTGCCGTGGCGGTCAGCTGTGGGTCTTCATATAGTGCTGACATAGCCCGAAAGAAGGTATCCAGGGTATCAAGTGAGGTATCTTTCTTTTCTAATAAGCGATGGGCCCAGGACTGGGGCTCGCTGGTCAGCAGCGAGATCACGAACCCCACCTTGGTGGCTTCCAGGGAGAAAGTCCTTGGTTGAAGGGCAAAAAAGAGCTCACACGAGTTGCGGAAGGACCTGAATTTGCTCCGGTTACCCGAAAATCTTTCAAGCGTGGGGACCCTGGGTTCAGGCGGCAACATGACCACTGATGGTGAAGCAGAAGTCCCGGATACTGGAGGTGTAGAAGCTGCTAGGGCCTGGACTCGGCCTTCCAGCTGGGTGTAGCCTTCTTGTAGGCTTTTTACTGCCTGGGTAAGTCCAGCAAGATGGCGGCAGAATTCATCCATGGGAGAGGCTCCCTGCGTGGGCTCAGACATGGCTGTCTGGTACTGTCACGTACCTGGTGGTGGAGCCCAGAATGCAAGGAGTAGCCTCTTGTGTGCCTCTGGTTCGAGAGCCCCTGATAGAGAAGACAGGGACTCAGGAGCGCAGGGGGCCACAAGTGCTTGGTAAGTGGCAGGTGTAGAGTTGATCCAGACCTCTGGTGAAGCAGCAGGAGGACTGACAGAAACACTGGATCCACTGGCAGGAACTCAGGAACAACAGGCAACAGGGAGGTGTTCTGTAGTACAACTGAAGCACTGGAACAACTGGTAGAAGAACCGGAACTCTTGGCAGGAACACTGGAACTGTTGACTGAATAGAGAAGCACTGTAGCTAGCAGGAACCCACGAACAAGCAGGCAGCAGGGAGGTGTTCTGTAGTACCACTGAAGCACTAGCAAAGTCAGACAGGCCGGGTCAAACACAGGCAAGCAGAGCAGGTACAAAACGGAATCAGGAGAGTAGTCAGGGCACGGACCGGGTCGGCAATGGACAGGCAGGTAATAACTGAAGGATGAGGCAGGAGAATCGTCAGACAAGCCGAGGTCGGAGACAGGCAGCAAACAGGAGAAGTCAGGAACAAGCCGGGTAACAGGAATCAGGTAAACGGGTATACTGGAAGCTTAGGGTCACAGGAAACGCTGTAGACCGGACAGCAAGGAAGCATGCTGACAGGTACCCTTAAATAGGCCTAATGGCGCCAAAGGCTGTCACACTGCACGTCTGCGCGCCGCCGCGTGCACACGTGCACGCCCGAGTACCGATCGTACGTGCCCGTTCGTCTCATCGTGTACCCGCGTACACCCGCTCATATTAGCGCGCACCCGCATGCGTCCGTTCGCGTCAACGCGCCTCCGAACGCGTCCTCTTGCTCTACTGACAGTAGCTCTGTTAACCGATCTTCCGCCGACGGCTGAACTAGCAGAACGTCTTTCATGACAGGCATATGGGAACTCCAAACCATACTCCGTAGCGTCACGATTGTTCAACATTCTCTGCAAACATGCAAGTTTCGGTAAGGATCTATTTTTCCCCATACCAGGAGGCACACACGAATCCAATGACTTGCTCACCATAGACCCAGCCGGTGTCTGATATGAACTAGTAACTTTTGACAATGTCTCATTTACAGTGCTGTGTGGCTCCACACAGGGTGACGTCTTCCCAGAACTCAGGGCTGTCCATTCAGGGAAAGTCATAGCAGAGGCGACATCCTCGCCTTGGGCCCATAACAACTTTAGTGACATAGTCTCAAATAGGTCATCATCACCGGAGAGATACGGCATGGATTCTATCTCCGAATCTCCCAGTTCTTCTGCTGGCAGATATCTATTTACAGTCCCAGATACATTCCCCAACAATTGCTCACCCGTTCCTAGCGTGGACTTTGTTGGATCCGGTTCGGGTAGTCTCTGGGATAGGCCTCGACCACGGCCGCGGGAAGCCTTCACATATCCCACCTTCTTCTGGATAGGTACAACAGGGATAGTTGTAGTGGACACGGAAATCAAAGTAATGTCCGCTGATGAATCGTTAACAGCAGTGTCTCTCTCTGGAACACTCTCGGTAGCAACAGGCAAAGTCACGGCCTGCCGTTCTCTTCCAGCAGGAGTAGCAGCTTCTACTGTGGCGACACCTGTAGCCCAGTCCATACGATAAGCACGGGGCGACATGGTAGGTTGCTCCACCACAAACAAATATTTTCCACATTGCGTGCAGCGACCAAATGGACGGTGATGTACGGCCAGTCCCTCACATTTGTGGCAAATCATGCCCAGCCCTTCGATATCTCCAACGGTGTAGAGAACAAACCTCCCCTGCGGCTTCAGATGAATACCGGCATCTGTAAGCAGGGTTCCGGTCAACACAACACTCGACACAGTGCTCGTTGGGAACATTCTTGGTCCCATAATTGACTGCATCGCCGAAAAAGACATGGCCACACTCTGATCTTCTCAGCAGGATCACGAGGCCTCTCTTTTTCTCTGGCGCCAAACACATACACGCATCCCATGCGGTATCAAGTAGGGTAGACTCCTCCCACTTGTTCTTCTGATCACGCAGCTCCTGGGCTTTTACTGGCGCCCGCTGCCTACGCACTCAGAAATAAAGTCCTGCAACTTTTAACCTCTTCTTCTCCTGAGAAAATGACAAAGTCCAGTTCTCACCATAAACTCCCGGTGAAACACTTCTCCAGGTTGCGAGAATTGACGGCTAACAAATCCCGGACGACGCCCCCACATGTAGCAATAACTCTCGGTGGAGCTGCTGGTTTAAGCGGGCTTGTTACCTTCACTCTCGATACCTCTGTTTCACCGACACCGGGTCTAGGGTTCAGTTGAGTTTACCTCTGGACGATATAAGCACCAAACACTTGAGTAGGTTTTCCAATGCTTTAATAAAACGAACAAGGGAAGTAGCAGGAAAGAGGTAGTAGGAAAGCTGCAGGGAAGCTCAAATACCTTTCTGTTGTATTTCTTCAGAACATTCTTTGTAATTGAACACTCGCAATTGAATAGTCTCCCCTTTTCGTAGGGTATAATCTTTGCCCGCCTGGATAGACATCTCTCACTTGCCTAGCAGCCAGCACGCAGCACGAAAAAAAGTCTCTGCCACAGACTTATCTGGAACAAAACCCATACGATTCTCTGCCACAGGATGTATTGGTTTGATATGAATGTCAGATACAGTACTTGAACCTTTAAGCCAACCCGGCAGTACTCTACTGTAAGATTACTTCGGAATGCGTCCTCCAGCCGAGTCACCAGGCCCCTCTCCAGACCAGCACTCTGCATGGTCCTTCCAGGATGGGTCCTCCCCTGGGATCTTCTCGGTTGTCCACTTTCTTCCCTAAGGATAGACAGCTCAGGACCATTCCTCCGCTGCTGTGGTAGGCCCCAGACAGGCTTCTGTGGCCACCCACACGCCACAGCGATGCGGGCCTCCGGAACAGAGGACCACGAGGTGGTATTCCTAGTGCATACCTGTCGGCCAGGAGGGCCAGCAGGTGGCTGAAAACGAACCCTAAAACATGGTGTCTGTCCCATAAATACCCTCTCCCAGAATGCAACTCGGAGGACCACCTCCACCGAGTTGTCTCCGGGACAGAGGAGCACTCATTCGCTTCAACACGTTGCTTTTCAACACCTGCCGATGGTGACAACGACACCCACCGGCACAATGTGGAACAATACACGCAACGTTAGCTAAGCTGGAACAGAGGCAAATCTAACTTCCTCTAATAAGCGACCCATTAAATTTACCTATCAGCGGTAGATAAAAATCTACCAGTGCTACACATATACAGTAGTATCTTGGATTACGAGCATAATCCGTTCCAGAAGAATGCTTGTAATCCAAAGCACTCGCATATTAAAGCGAGTTTCCCCATAGGAATCACTGGAAACTCAGATAATTTGTTCCAGTGTCACTGCTAGTGTATGCAGTACCTCATGTGGCCAGAGGTGGGGGGGCGCCGGAGACACTTAGAGACCACTGAGCGTCTCTGAGCATCACTGGCACCCCCGCATAGGGTTGCCACTTTTTCTTCAAGCCTAACCCGAACGGCGCACAGAATTTTTAAAATTTTATTTTTAGTATACATTATGAGATAACAGACCTGGGACATCTTTGGGGGCTCCAAAGAGAATAGTAATGCGGCTTACATAGTCCCCCCCCCCCCCACACCCTCCTGTCAAGCCCTGTTCCAGACCACATTCCTCTCTGAATAATGTGTCTGGGTTTCAGGGGGACTGAAACCCAGACACATGATTCAAAACACGAACTGTCCGGGCGAATCCCAGACAGGTGGTGACCCTACCCCCGCACCTCTGGCCACATGCGGTAATGCACACCCCAGAGGTTTGAATCCTGTTCGCCTTGCGAGACAACGCTCGCAATTCGAGTCAGGATTTGAAAAAAAAAAGTAGCTCGTATTGCGAAACGCTCGTGTAGCACACTACCCCCTTAGGAGCTGCTAAGTTTTAGTTCTTTACCTTTGCCAATCACTCTGCTTCCAATCTCCCATGTACCCACATAACACCAAACAGTCAAAGTTACACTTTAAGTTTCTTTATTTGGGATTAAATCGGTGGGATCTCCAATGAAGTATATGAGATGTCCCATGAGGCCCCGTATTGTTGCCGGGCGGTTGTTTTAATCCTTTCCTGGTTCCTTTCCTTTTGTGTGATGCAGCACTCCCTGAATCCCACAGGTGAACATCACTCTGAATAATGTCTCCTGTAATGATTTCCCACAGTAGCTTATTGCTTCTTCTTTAAGATATCTGTCTGAGGATTTACTACTCTGAATAGCTCCTCCGCTTAACTCAATATGCTTCCTTTGGGGTATTGGTTCTTTAAGGTCAACACCTACACCACTTTCCTTATGACCCGCATACCAACATCCTTTAGGTGCTTGAACGTATTAGAAATTGTGGTCCTTGAATTTGCAATATAAGTTACTCTCTCGGCTCCTCTGGGTTTGCACTCCCTTTGCTCGCTCTCCCAATCAACAGTTCATGTTCTGCTCACAGAAAGTCGATCACTCAGGTTTTTGTCTGCCGATTTGCTCCTGCTTCCTCCTTTTCTTGACCGGCACCTCCCCGCATGCGTCCGGTGGTTCTTTGTTGACTACATGCTGACTCCTTATCCAGGGCCTAGGCTCTCAGCCCCCCTGGATCCTCTTCCAGCACCAAGGCTCCAGGATCTCTGAACTCCCGGGCCGCTGGGCCTAACTTGTGGACTCTGAATCCTGAACTGAATCTGCGTACCCCTCCCAGAGCATGTGACCCCCCTTTATGTGAGACCTCCCCATGAACCATTGGTCAATCCTCTCACATGGGTTTCCTGCCACTCAGGTTTCAGGCCATTCTCTCTCTTCAGCAAAATCCACCATCAAGCAGAGAAGGTTTTCCTGAGCCCAAATGTAGGCGGCCACACCCCCTTCTATTCTGACACTTCCAAACCCCGAATTACCATCCAGGCCTAGCAAAGAACACAGGCCTGGACAAATTTACCTGTCTCTATATCCTACTCTATCAAAAAAAAACCCATAAAGCACCTACCTAAAGGTAGAGGGCGCTACACTTGTAAACCGCGTTACTCGCAATCCGAGGTTTTACTGCAGTTGTATATAAAATGCACTTCTTATCTTTCAAAAAGTGTTTCCCAGTGGTAAACCTTTCATCCAAATTCTAAATTGCCACATTAGTAAATTTTAAAAGCCAATATAAAGGAATAGAAGTGGTAAAAAAAAAGCCCTTGTAGATTTAATAAACTTTTTTTTTTTGGTTCATTCTCCTTTAAGGGGGTGTAGCAGGGGGCGTGTCTTATGCCTTCATATGTTTGCTAGTAGGTGTCCCTCATTCCCATCTCAAAATGTTGGGAGGTATGAATTCTGTTGCCGTGAATATACTGTAAATAAAATGCATCCACTGCATACTGGAGAGCCTTGTATGATTCACAGCAATGCTTAACCATGTGTGAGGAGCATTTGGATGACCCTGTCTAGCACTGGGAATAGTGCCCATACTGTTTAGATAGTTACTCATATGATTGCTATCATTAATGGCAGTGTGCAACATAAGTGTTTAATAATCCCGGAATATCTCCACATGCCCATGTATCTCACAATGAATAGTGAAGAAATACATGACTAATGCAAAGCATAGGCCTAAAGCCATAACAACATCTAATAAGCAACCTTGCCCAAAGATGACACCTTAGCAGATTAAGTTAGAAAGGGCAAAGCCACAGCTTCATTGAAAGTTCCAACATAACAACCAGGACCAGTCACAGTTATCTATGTGAACAGTAACTTGACAGTCTGAAAGGCCTGTCCTAGACAGGTATTAGACAGACCAAAAATTTCCACTCGAGGGCATAGCCCATTGAAACCACATTAATCATTGGGAAGGTCAAACCTTTGATAAATCTGTGACAACATCCTCAAATGGGACAGTTGGAAACTCTTCTGAAGCTGAAGTTCCTCAGGTCAGCAGTGTGTGCCTCATCGTAACCTTTCAATAGTTCAGGCCGTGAGATCATTCTGTCCCTGAAACTTTTACACTCGGGCTCCTTGTCCAATCTTGGTACGCACCATCACACCCATTATTAACCACTTCAGCCCCGGAAGGATTTGCCCCCTTAATGACCAGGCCATTTTTTGCGATTCGGCACTCCGTCGCTTTAACTGACAATTGCGCGGTCGTGTGACGTTGTGCCCAAACAAAATTGACATCCTTTTTTTTCCCACAAATAGAGCTTTCTTTTGGTGGTATTTGATTACCTCTGCGGTTTTTATTTTTTGCGCTATAAACAAAAAAAGAGCGACAATTTTGAAAAAAAAAAATTTTTTTACTTTTTGCTATATTAAATATCCCAAATTAAAAAAAAAAAAAAAACTAACATATTTATTCATCAGTTTAGGCCAATATGTATTCTTCTACATATTTTTGGTAGAAAAATTATATAAGTGTATATTGATTGGTTTGTGCAAAAGTTATAGTGTCTACAAAATAGGAGAGAGATTTATGGCATTTTTATTATTATTTTTTACTAGCGATCTGCGATTTTTATTGGGACTGCAACATTTCAGCGGACAGATCGGACACTTTTGACACTTTTTTGGGACCATTGACATTTATACAGCGATCAGCGCTATAAAAATGCACTGATTACTGTATAAATGACACTGGACGGGAAGGGGTTAACATTAGGGGGCGATCAAGGGGTTAAATGTGTTCCCTGGGGAGGTATTTCTAACTGTGGGGGCAGTGTATTGACTGGAGGAGGAGACAGATTGTTGTTCCTAATTACTAGGAACAGACAATCTGTCTCTCCTCTCCTGTCAGAATGGTGATTTGTGTGTTTACACACAAATCCTCGTTCTGGCTCTTGTGCCCGCAATCGCGGGTGGCCAGCAGACATCGCGCATCAGGTCTTCCGCCGTGCAGCGGGCGCACACGTGCCTGCTATAGCTCTTAAAGGAGCTGACGTACAGGTATGGAGATTCAGGCAGGGGGGCCAACCTGCTGCCATAAATTTACATGAGCCGGTCGGGAAGTGGTTAAAGAAGTCTTTTTTTTTTTTTTTTTTTTACTAAATTGGTAGTAAATCTCAGTTGAAGATAAAAAAAATAAAATAAATCCCCTGCAAGGCAATGTCATAATGTGCTAGTATTGAATACTAGCACATTATGAGAGACTTGCCTTAAAACAAAGTTATTCCTATATCAAGAAATGTAAACATCACTTGTGATAGAAATAAGGCATTACAGATCCTCTTATTGAGGTCTATTGGACCCCAGATATCTCCTCTAGCCTGGAAAGCATGAGATAAAAACAAAACACTAATCTCTGCTTTCTAGGAGAAGAAAATGGCAGTGTTTACATCTGCTACTGCCAGAGCCGGAAGCGACGTCATGACATCGCTTCTAGCCTCCCAGGGTCATGGAGATGGCCCGGGACTATGTGGTCCTCGGCCAGCTCTGTGTTAATCGGGCACCACCGTAGTATCAGATCTCCAGCTTCCCGAATGCACGGGAAAGCCTAGAGAGGCACCAGCTCCAACTCTTCTGAGAAGACTGTCCACAAGGTTTAGGAGTGTGTCTATGGCAATATTTGAACATTCTTCCAGAAGAGCATTTGTGAGGTCAGGCACTGATGTTGGACAAGAAGGCCTGGCTTGCAGTCTCCGCACTTATTCATCCCAAAGGTGTTCTATCGGGTTGAGGTCAGGACTGCCAAGTTCCTCCACCCCAAACTCGCTCATCCACGTCTTTATGGACCTTTCTTTTAGATTATTGGTGTCTCTCTCCCCTCCATCCTGGACATTTTCCATACACGATGCTCCAGAAAAGCTACCAGTATCGTGAGGGATCCTACTCATCCCTCCCACAGTCTCTTTCAGCTCTTGCCATCAGGTAGAAGGTACCAGAGTATCAAAACCAGGACTGTCTAACTGTTCAACAGTTTTTCCCCCAGGCTGTGAGAGCCTTCAACTCCAATCCTTTTTGAAACCTCTTCTATTTCTATATATTGTGATCAGGAATGTCTCATGTCCCCTCCTTTTTACTCTTGAATATGCACTAGACACTTTTATAAACATTTGCTGCTACAAAGACTTTTGGAAACATCTAGTATATGTACAGTTACGTAGTTCCCAGATGTGTATTCCTCATTGTGTTTTTATTCTTTGTACATCTAGTTATAATTATGTTTAATTTGTATGTAGCACCGTGGCCCTGTGAGATACGACATTTCGTTTTACTCTATGTTCTTACGTGTAGTGGAATGACAATTGAACTACACTTGACTTGACATTTATTGACAGTAACTTTTTTAAAAATGTATATTGTCCACACTGCTAGTTGTTTTTTTAAAATAAGGATAATTGTATTGGTATAATTCATGTGAGAATATATTACCATGTCTGTAAAATTCTGGTTAGGGTTTTTAGTGAGTTTTGTCATGCCATCTAGTGGGCCAGCAGAGGTATGGTGTTTGCAAATTAAACTATGGAAGTATTCTTCTGATCCCTAAAGCTGGGATATGCAGATCTTATCTGAAAGATCTGCCAGATTTATAAACAGGTACAAGTCACCATTTGAATTATATCCAAAAAGTTGAAGCCTCGGAGCACCCAGTTGTCGGTACGTTTTGCCAGTTTAACTCAGATCTATAAAAAAAAAAGAAAAGTTGACCGTTTGTGACCATCTTTCCACACCGGTCCTCAGAAGAGCGTCTGTAAGAATCTGTCTTTGCCGAATTCATCATAACAATTTGAAATTTCAACAAATTATAATTACTTTGTTAGGGCTCGTTCTGATGTGTTGTCAGGGGGGGGTCTCCAACTGGCCACCTAAACAAAGATATGAAGCCACTCAGGACTGGACACACGTCACTGCCCCGATGCTTTGCTTAATGACCATGGCACAGATTAAACCCCCTGTCACCATCACGCGGGCACCACCACCACTGAACACGAACCAATAAAGGGCCATGACTCAACTGCCATGCAAATGTGTTCAATAATATGGTGGCTTGTCCTTTTTAGGGTTAAAGCAGACCCCAAGGAGGCACACATCACCCCCAAGTGGCCTGTGCCCTCTCTGAAAAGCCGTCCACTGCAGATCACTTTCAGAGGGGTGGCAAAGACTGCTGCTTGTGACGACGGACCCTTGCGGAATATTTTAGTTTAATTTTTTTATTTTATTTATGACATGGTATTTTTTATATAGCACTGACAATTTATACATTGTACAATTACATCAGTCCCTTCACCCAAGGAGCTTACAATCTAAAGTCCCTATTTTACATGCATACACACACAAACTAGGGCCAATTTAGACAGGAGACAATTAACTTCAAGCCCAGACTGTTTCACCCCCTTCCTTTCCCAGGCCATTTTCCAAATTTCAGCGAAGACACACCTTGAACGACAATTACTCAGTCATGCAGCAATGTACCCATATGAAATGTATAGCATTTTTTGGAGACAGAGCTTTCTTTTGGTAGTATTTTGTTTCCTATATAAAGAAAAAAAGATGAACAATTTTGAAAAAAAAAACTTTCTTAACTGCTTGCAGTTTTACTGCGGCAGAATGGCATGACTGGGCGAAACGGTGTTACCTTACGTCGCTTCGCCTTTTGGCCACTAGGGGCACGCCCGCAGCATGTGCTCGGAGCCGATGCGAGTGCCTGGCTGGCGCGATGACCGCCGGGCACCAGCGATCGATTGTGACAGAGCGAGAATCGGGATCTGTGTGTGTAAACACACAGATCCCGGTTTTGTCAGGAGAGAAGGGGAGAGGAGACAGATCGTGTGTTCATAAAAAGTATGAACACCAATCTCTCTCTTCCCCTAGTCAGTCCCATCCCCCCCCCAGTTAGAACACACCTAGGGAACATAGTTAACCCCTTGATCACCCCCTAGTGTTAACCCCTTCCCTGCCAGTGACATTTATACAGTAATCAGTGCATTTTATAGCACTGATCGCTGTATAAATGTGAATGGTCCCAAAATGTGTCAAGTGTCCGATCTGTCCACCGAAATGTTGCATTCCCGATAAAAATCGCAGATCCCCGCCATTACTAGTAAAAAAAAAAAATAATAATAAAAATGCCATAAATCTATCTCCTATTTTGTAGACGCTATAACTTTTGCGCAAACCAATCAATATACACTTATTGCGATTTTTTTATTTATTTTTTTTTACTAACAAATATATAGAATAATACATATCGGCCTAAACGGAGGAAGAAATTTGATAAAAAAAAAATTGGGGGGATATTTTTTATAGCAAAAAGTAAAAGATATTATTGTTTTTTTTTAAATTGTCGCTTTTCTTTTGTTTATAGCGCAAAAAAAAAAAAAAAAAAAAAAACACAGAGGTGATCAAATACCACCAAAAGAAAGCTCTATTTGTGGGGGAAAAAAAAAACGTCAATTTTGTTTGGGTACAGCGTCGCACGACCACAGAATTGTCAGTTAAAGCGACGCAGTGCTGAATCGGAAATAAATGGCCTGGTCTTTGAGCAGCCAAATCTTCCGGGGCTGAAGTGGTTAATTTGTGTTATAAAACTTTTCAAATTAATAATCTTTCTTTATAAATTTAGGTCAAAATGTATTCTGCTGCATTTTTATTTCTGGTAAAAAAAATAACACAGTCATCATAGTGATATCCTTAGATATAGCTTATCAGAAGGAGACAGAGGGGGTAGTTGGTGGTATCCCCTCCCCATTCACCCATATCCCCCCTTCCTTTTTTTTCTGTGTTTTTCCCTTTCCCTTTTTCTACCCCCATCATTTTCTTTAAAAATTAGCCAGATCTGTACTACTGGCTACTCTGTTGGAAACTTTTGATGTTTGTAATGGCGTCCTGATACCTCCGTGCCATTAGCCCGTTAGGTGATTGGGGTATTGAGCAGGATGGGGGGTGGATTGGGATGACCATCTGATACTCTTATGAGACTTACAGACCTAATTACCAACCTCTTCATATACAAACCCCAGTAAATCTCATACTTACAGGTGCATCTCATAAAATTAGAATATTATCAAAAAGTTAATTTATTTTAGTAATTCAAAACGTGAAACTCATATATATTATATAGATTCATTACACACTGAGTGATATATTTCAAGCATTTCTTTAATTTTGATGATTATGGCTTACAGCTAGTGAAAACAGAAACTTTAATGTCTCAGAAAATTAGAATATTACATAAGAACAATAAAAAGGATTTTTAATACAGAAATGTTGGCTTAGTGAAAAGTATGTCCATGTACAGTATAGTATGCACTCAATACTTGGTTGGGGCTTATTTTGTGTGAATTACTGCATCAATGTGGCGTGGCATTGAGATGACCAGCATGTGGCACTGCTGAGGTGTTATGGAAGCCCAGGTGGCTTTGGTAGCGGCCTTCAGCTTGTCTGCATTGTTGTGTCTGGTGTCTCTCGTCTTTCTCTTGACAATACAGATTCTCTATGGGATTTAGGTCAGGTGAGTTTGCTGGCCAATCAAGCGCTCACCGGACACGCTGCCCCCCCCCCCCTCGTCTGCTTCCTAAATGAGGTAAGTGCTGGACTTTGATGTCCTGACCGTCCTCCCGGGAGGGGGGGGTAGTTGCTACTGACTGGGGGGGGGGTTTTGCTGCCCCCCCCAAAAGAAATACACCAGTCGCCACTGCTCTGGATAATAGTAAAACAGTAAATCAGAAACAGGAGTTCTAATTCTTTATCCCACTGTTAAAAAAAAAAAAAAATAGGTTTTTGGCTTGATATACACTTTAAATAGGATTATATATGCTGAAAATAACATTAACAAGTCATTAAAGGGAATACCTTCCTGCTGAACTGGCCTTATTTCAATAATTGTACACTCTGCTTTAGATGTTAACCACTTGAAGACCAGGCCTTTTCTTTTCTTTTTTTTTAACGCAATCGTTTTTATTAAGTTTGTGTTATACACAGCAAACAGGAAATAAAGGGAAATTGCAGCATGTGAAATATAACATGTACAGAATGAAAATAACATCAAAATTCAATGGTGCAAGCCTTGGATTGGCCGTAAAATAGGTGTAGGCAATTAATATGTAGATAATAGATTAGGAATAACGATAAGGAAGAGCTATCTGTTGTTCCATATGTCCCATCTTAGGGGAAATTTGGGGAGGTTTAGCGAGTTAACCGCTAGTAACCGTTCAAATGTGTAGTTAGAGTTTACCATAGTCACTACGTCCGATATGTTAGGGGAAAGGTTTGTTTTCCAATTCCTCAGAATAGTGAGCCGGGCTGCTACCAGAATATTGATTACCACTGGTCTGTGTAGGGTCAGGTACTGGTCTATTCCAATGTTAAGTAAAGCTAATTCTGGTTGTGGTTTACGTAATATGCCTGTGCAAGAAGCAATAAGGCGGAACGTTTGGGACCAAAGGATGGTGAGATTGGGATGGGATAGGGGTTTGAACAATCTAAATGGGGTAGATAATATGGACTGGGGTTCTAGGACTCGATGGAGCATGGAGGAGGTGATTCCAGGCCATCAGTGATACTTGCATGGGCTCAGAGAGGGGTCTTATGGTTCCCAGGTGTCTAGGAATAGGTTTAAGGTGGGAGAAAGGTTACTTTCTATATCCACCCATAGTGAGTGTGATGTGGAAGAGAACCAGTTCTTAAGTTGGTCTACATGCACAGCCCGGTAGTAGTCCCTAACATCCGGAAAACCTGCACCGCCCGAAGTTTTGTGTTTAATTGGGCTCAGGTGAGAGCATCTGGTTCTATGACCAGTCCAAATGTAGGACATGAGGGATCTAGACAGGGATGTTAAGTTTCGGGTAGGGGCCAGGACGGGAAGTTATCTGAACATATAGATAATTTATGTAGAAGGTTCATCTTGGCTGCTGCCAGCCTGCTACACCAGGAGAGTTCACATTTGGCTATGCGGTTAAGTTCTTTATCAATTTTGGAGAGCAGGGGTATATAAATTAGCAACTTAGTGCCATTGACCTTGTAGTATGATACAAGGCTGAACTGTGTGAAGATCTGGAAGGCCTCTGGGTTCGTTAGGAGTAGTATGATGTCACACGCAAAGAGGTTTATTTTGTGGGTATATTTACCAAGCTGGAAGCCAGTGACTCCCGGATTGTAGCGGATCTCCTCTGCAAGAGGTTCAATCATTAGATTGAAGATAGATGGAGATAGGCGGCACCCCTGTCTAGTCCTATTTGTGATTGAAAAGGGTTTGGACAGTAGGCCGGAGGAGTTCACCTGTGCAGACGGGGTAGAGTACAGGGCCATGATAGCAGTAAGTTTGGTATCGTGAAAGCCAAATTTTTTTAAGACCTTAGTCATGTAGAGCCATTGGACCCTGTCGAATGCCTTCTTTGCATCCACTGAAAGGAGCAGAGAGGGCGTTCGAGTCTTGTTTGCATAGTTATGAATGTTAATAATTTTTTTGTAACATCTGATGTCTGTCATCCCGAAATGAACCTCATCTGGTCCTTTTGAATTAGAGTGGGTAAGACTTCTATCAGGCGCTTTGCTAATACTTTGGCATAGATTTTTTTGTCAGTATTCAACTATGAGATCGGACGAAAGTTGGCAGGTGTGGTTGGGTCCTTACCTGGTTTAGGCAAGTTTGGTTTGGGGGCATAAATGGTGACAATGGTGAGCGGCATGGAGTTTAGGTCTCCTGTAATGATGATATATCTACCCTCATCGTCTAGAAGGGATTGCTTGAGTTGGAAAGATACAGTCTTACTTAGGGTCAGGAGGACTCCACATTTTTTCTCGGATGCATTGGCCAAGAAGATGTGTGGGTAATCCTTGTGAGTGCATTTAGGTGTTGCGTCTTTGTGAAAGTGCGTTTATTGTGCACAAACAATATCCACTTTCTTTGTAAGTGCTTCTTTCCAAAGATAAAACCCCCTGGCTGGGTGGTTGAGGCCTTTGACATTAAGAGATAGGCACTTTAGTTGCATTGGAGAGGTATGGTGACTAGTTGGCGATGGTCTGGACTTTGAAGGATCTTGGCCCCCAAACACGATGAGGGTGTATGGTATAGTAGACGAGAGGTTTCTGTGTGAGGTGGTGAGGCCAGGCTTGCCTTGGGGAGCCAATAGGATGCTGCAGTAAACATAACTTGGGAAGAGAGAAACAATAAGAGGATTCTAAGCAGGTGACCCATATTGAGGGCTGTGCGCAGAAATGTACAGTCTGCGATTGAACTTAGTGGGGGGACAAAGAAGAAGAAGAGAACAGCTGGTTCGGTCTAGGGATAAGGTAGTTGGCTGGTGAGATAGATCAGGTTCCTCCAGCTGTTTTAGAATTTGCAGAATGCTTTCGGGAGACTACTTGCCAGTCCGGTTGTAGGTGTTCGACGCGCCGTTCTGTTTGCGGTGGTTCTGGTACAATGCCCCATTGTCTCAGGGCCAGCATGCCTTCCTCCAGGGTGTTGAGGTCGGATGATGGTACCATTGTGTGTGACTAGTAGAGTTGCTGGATATTTCCACCTGTGTGTGATCTTGTGGTTTCGCAGGGCTTTTGTCACCGTCGCTAAATTCTTACGGTGTTGAAGGGTGTGTTGCGAGAGGTCTGGAAGCAACTGAACAGAGAAATAGGGTTCAGGGAGGCCTTGTAGTTGTCAAGTAGTGGACTGGATCTTTTCTTTCGTGTGGAAGAAGTGGATCCTTAACAGGATATCCCTCAGAACCTCTTAGGGGAGAAAGGAAGGTTTTGACAGTCTGTCTTCTGTCGATGAGTAGGTCCGTGGGAGTCAGAGAGGGGACCAGGGTGGAAAAAAGAGTGTGGGCATATTACATCAGCTGGTCCTGTGGGACCCCTCTTAATTTTATGTTGTTGCTTCTGTACCAATCCTCTAGGTCAGCCACTTTGTTTTTCAACCACGTGATATCCTCAGAGTGGGCCCCGTGGGCATCGACCATAGTGCTAAAGGAGACTGATACCTGGGACATAGATGTTTCTACCCTTTCCACTCTTTCCCCTAGATCCTGGATTTCAGCTTTGAATTGGTTAAGGCAGGAGAGCATGTCAGAGTGGAGGGATAAGTGTAGGGATAGGAGCATGTACTTTAAAACTGTGTCAGATACTGGTTGGCCTTTTGTAAGGAATGCTGCAAAAGGGTCTGTGTGAGCTGCAGGGCCTGAGGCATGGTCAGGGCTTACCTCCATGTTGTCAGCTGGACTTTCAGTGCTGGGAGGCTCTCTGCAGGCTTTGGACTTGGCAGGGCTTCTTGTAGATGGAGTGGAGGAGCTTGAGGAGCCACCACTATTGTGTGGTGTGGAGGAGGGCTTGGTTTCCCCTGTGCAGCTGCTTGTGTGCTGTCTTCCTCTCTGTGTGTTCGCGCCGCCACCATTTTGTTGAAGCCCGTGGCTCTGTGAAGAAAAAACGGCCAGTTTGCCGGGCTGCAGAGGGTCTTTCCTGCGGCGGGTCATGCCCTGGGGTGAGGCGAGTCTCCGGAGGCAGGTGGTGGGGAGATTCGGTGCTGGAGAAGCCCAGTGTTAGTAGTTATCCCCGGCAGGAAGCTGAGCTTCAGTGACTAGCAGCCATACATGAGCGTGGTCACCATGCCCCTTCTAAGACCATGCTCTCACTATAACGTTTGCGGCGATACCTCACGTGTGATTTGAACACCATTTACTTACGTATGCGTTCTACGACTAAAGCTGAAACGCGTCAGTTTTGTTTTAATTTCACTCTTATGTAGTCAATAAATACACATACAGATTTCAGTGTTGCCCTCTACATCTTTCTGCATATTACTTTAATTTTATTTTTTTTCTTATTTATTTTTCTTTTCATTTTTTATTTTTACACTGTCACTTTATTTTATTTTTTTGATCATGTTTATTCCTATTACAAGGAATGTAAACATCCCTTGTAACAGAAATAAGCATATATACAAAAAAAGTGCAGCGCTGGATGATTACTATACAGTAGATAATGAATTATAATAAAAAGCATAACAATTAGTGCACATAATTAAGGATAAATGAATAAGGGAAATAACAAACGCCAAAATAAAATTATCTTAAATGACGTGCTTAAGTGTCCACATATATATAAGTGAAGATTTTGCTGAATAAATCCGTGACTTCCACCGCTGATAAAGACCGTCACCACAGAAAGATTGAAGGCTTACCAGACCGCCATTGAAAAATAGCATGAAATATCCTCCACTATGGATTTTATCCTCCCTGTGGATAGCTCCTAATTGAGAGCGCTGGAAAGGTGGTTTGCAGACCGGTTCTCAATGGTGGATGGAGGGAGGAGGGGAAAACCCCTCTTGATGATGATAAATATCCAAAAAGAAGGAAGAGAAAACACTCCAATAGTGTAAAAAAGTTTCAGCTTCTTTTTATTTAAATTGCCATATAGGCATCAATAAAAGTTCCTTGCAAGGAGTGTAAAAACCAGCTCCGATACAAACAGAAAGTCCGCGCATGCGCAATCCGTGCGTGCGTGTTTACCCTACGGCCGTTTCGTCAGAAATGACATCATCAGGGGCACGCACGCACGTCCGCGCATGCGCATTAAATACCCGAACGGCGGAACGAAAAGTTTCAGCCATTGGTCACCGGAGCTCACAAAAACAGCTGAAATGAACAGCAAAGAAGAAAACACTGATTGATTCAGATAGTAATATGCCTGGTTAAAACACCTGTAGTTACCTAAACTTTACTACTGCCATCTTGTGGACAATTAGCATATTACCACAAGAAGAAAATTATCAATTGAAATGTATATGAAAAACTTTTAAAAATTATAAATGAAAATGTGCTAATGGCTGAAGGACAGTTCGTAACACCCTTCACAGTAGGAACACTTATAATATAATAGTCCGCCAATCAAGAGAACTATATCCACCAAAATTCTAAAATCATATAATATAGCACAAAATAATTTTTTAAAATATTTTTAGCCATTTTTAAGTAACAGATCAAACAAAAAGACTCCAAATAAATTTATAGGAGGGGATTCTAAAATGTATAGCACAAAATAATTTTTAAATATTTTTAGCCATTATAAATAACAGATCTAACAAAAAACTCCAAATAAATTTATAGGAGGGGAGGGAGGAGGGGGGTGATCAGCCTTCATTGGTAAAACAATGAAAAATAAATGAAATTATAATAATCACCCTTTTAAACCTCGCAAGACATATCCTTTGGGGGGGTTTTTTCAAAAATACCAGACTGACTTCCTATTAAAAAACAAGATCAAGATGGACACCCTTATTTACCAGGAATATATGAGGGGACATCAAAAGAAAGAAAATGTTCATCAACCATTGTTAATGAAGCAATTGATGTCCCACTCAACATTCAAACCTCCAGGGACATGACAATCTAGCTTATATATCCAGTTGGTCTCACTTCTAGATATGCTACGTTTGCCATTGCTACCTCGCCAGTGTGGTATATATTTCTCTAGGGCGATAAACGTAGTACCAGTGGGATCCCTATTATGTACAAGATCATAATGCTTTGACACATTATGTTTGTCAAAACCCTTCCGGATATTGGTAAGATGCTCCCCCAGTCTGACCTGCAACTTTCTGGTGGTGTGCCCAACGTATTCCAAACCACAGGGGCACCTTAACAAGTACACTACGCACTTCGTAGTGCATGTGATAAAGGATTTTATTGAGTATGTGGCACCAGTTCTTGTTGATGTAAACTCAGTTAGTCTCCTCCCCCTAAAGAAGTTGATGCCACAAACCTGACACTTCCTACATGGGTAAAATCCCTTTAGGTCCCCAAAAAAAGAAGGTCTTGTTGGTGGGTCTGGAACGTTAGGTGCTATAAAGTGCCTAAGATTAGAGGCGCCCCTAAAAAGTACACATGGATTATCTCCCAGTAATGGCCCCAGAATTCTGTCATTCTTAATGACAGGCCAGTGTCTTCTAATTATACGTTTTATGGCCCAATGTTGGCTAGAGTAGGTGGTTAGAAAAGCCAGACCAAAGTCATCCCTTTTCTCCACTTGTGATGGTTTATCAGCTAAGAGAGTCTGACGATCCCTCAGGCCTACTTCCGTTATTAATGAGTCCAGCAACTGACCATCATAGCCCTTGTTTAAAAATCTGGATTTAAGAACCTGAGCTTCTTTTCTGTAATCCTCCAAATCGGAGCAATTCCTCCTGAGTCGCAAGAACTGCCCCTTTGGAACCGCTGACAGCCAGGAGCGGTGATGGCAAGAATCAAGAGGAATATACCCATTCCTGTCTGTCTTTTTAAAATATGTTGATGTGCTGATTCTTCCATTTTCTATTCTGATTTTTAGATCCAAAAAATGAATCTGAGTGGTATTGACCTCATGAGATAACACAATACCTCTATCATTGTTGTTTAAAAAGGACAGAAAAGTCATGACAGATTCAATATCCCCGTCCCAAATAAAAAGGACATCATCAATGAACCTTTTCCAGAAAATAAGTTCATTACGCCTATTGTCCAATACCACATCTTCTTCCCACTTGGCCATGAACAGGTTGGCCATACTGGGAGCAAATTTTGCTCCCATGGCCACTCCTTTCATCTGTAGATAGTATGCTCCATCGTGCCAAAAATAATTATGTTTCATCGAAAAATCCAGTAGTTCGACCACGAATTTCTTCTGCGTGATCGAAATACTGGAGTCACGATGTAAAAAGAATTGCACCGCTTCATGGCCTAGCTGATGAGAGATGGCCGTATAGAGCGAGGCTACATCTGCGGTTACCAGTAAGTAAGTTGATTTCCACTCTATTTCGCCAAGCAAGTTAATGACATTTGCTTATTAAAGATCTAACTAACTTGAATATAAAAACCGTCCGGCCTAAGCAAGACATTGCTGCGGGTATGGAGTCTCTTTGCAATAGAAAGGACATAGTGGTTCGCCCCGCTGATAAGGGGGGGGCCATTGTTGTTTTGGATAAGGAGGCCTATTCTAATGAGCTGGCAAGAATCCTTGGGGATTCTGAAACATACTCCCTCTTACCGTCTGATCCCACATCTAAATTTAAACAGAAGTTAAAAACACTCGTACAGAAGGGCTACGATATGGGCATTCTGAATAGGAAAGAAAAAGAATTTTTGGTACCTTTGGCACCACGAATGCCAATTATGTATATACTACCAAAGATACACAAAACTCTGGCCAACCCTCCAGGGAGACCCATCATCAGTGGAATCGACTCTGTTACGTCACGAGTCGGGAAGTACATTGACAAGTACTTACAACCACTGGTGATGGGAACCCCCTCTTTTTTAAAGGACACCAAGCATGTCATTAACTTGCTTGGCGAAATAGAGTGGAAATCAACTTACTTACTGGTAACCGCAGATGTAGCCTCGCTCTATACGGCCATCTCTCATCAGCTAGGCCATGAAGCGGTGCAATTCTTTTTACATCGTGACTCCAGTATTTCGATCACGCAGAAGAAATTCGTGGTCGAACTACTGGATTTTTCGATGAAACATAATTATTTTTGGCACGATGGAGCATACTATCTACAGATGAAAGGAGTGGCCATGGGAGCAAAATTTGCTCCCAGTATGGCCAACCTGTTCATGGCCAAGTGGGAAGAAGATGTGGTATTGGACAATAGGCGTAATGAACTTATTTTCTGGAAAAGGTTCATTGATGATGTCCTTTTTATTTGGGACGGGGATATTGAATCTGTCATGACTTTTCTGTCCTTTTTAAACAACAATGATAGAGGTATTGTGTTATCTCATGAGGTCAATACCACTCAGATTCATTTTTTGGATCTAAAAATCAGAATAGAAAATGGAAGAATCAGCACATCAACATATTTTAAAAAGACAGACAGGAATGGGTATATTCCTCTTGATTCTTGCCATCACCGCTCCTGGCTGTCAGCGGTTCCAAAGGGGCAGTTCTTGCGACTCAGGAGGAATTGCTCCGATTTGGAGGATTACAGAAAAGAAGCTCAGGTTCTTAAATCCAGATTTTTAAACAAGGGCTATGATGGTCAGTTGCTGGACTCATTAATAACGGAAGTAGGCCTGAGGGATCGTCAGACTCTCTTAGCTGATAAACCATCACAAGTGGAGAAAAGGGATGACTTTGGTCTGGCTTTTCTAACCACCTACTCTAGCCAACATTGGGCCATAAAACGTATAATTAGAAGACACTGGCCTGTCATTAAGAATGACAGAATTCTGGGGCCATTACTGGGAGATAATCCATGTGTACTTTTTAGGGGCGCCTCTAATCTTAGGCACTTTATAGCACCTAACGTTCCAGACCCACCAACAAGACCTTCTTTTTTTGGGGACCTAAAGGGATTTTACCCATGTAGGAAGTGTCAGGTTTGTGGCATCAACTTCTTTAGGGGGAGGAGACTAACTGAGTTTACATCAACAAGAACTGGTGCCACATACTCAATAAAATCCTTTATCACATGCACTACGAAGTGCGTAGTGTACTTGTTAAGGTGCCCCTGTGGTTTGGAATACGTTGGGCGCACCACCAGAAAGTTGCAGGTCAGACTGGGGGAGCATCTTACCAATATCCGGAAGGGTTTTGACAAACATAATGTGTCAAAGCATTATGATCTTGTACATAATAGGGATCCCACTGGTACTACGTTTATCGCCCTAGAGAAATATATACCACACTGGCGAGGTAGCAATGGCAAACGTAGCATATCTAGAAGTGAGACCAACTGGATATATAAGCTAGATTGTCATGTCCCTGGAGGTTTGAATGTTGAGTGGGACATCAATTGCTTCATTAACAATGGTTGATGAACATTTTCTTTCTTTTGATGTCCCCTCATATATTCCTGGTAAATAAGGGTGTCCATCTTGATCTTGTTTTTTAATAGGAAGTCAGTCTGGTATTTTTGAAAAAACCCCCCCAAAGGATATGTCTTGCGAGGTTTAAAAGGGTGATTATTATAATTTCATTTATTTTTCATTGTTTTACCAATGAAGGCTGATCACCCCCCTCCTCCCTCCCCTCCTATAAATTTATTTGGAGTTTTTTGTTAGATCTGTTATTTATAATGGCTAAAAATATTTAAAAATTATTTTGTGCTATACATTTTAGAATCCCCTCCTATAAATTTATTTGGAGTCTTTTTGTTTGATCTGTTACTTAAAAATGGCTAAAAATATTTTAAAAAATTATTTTGTGCTATATTATATGATTTTAGAATTTTGGTGGATATAGTTCTCTTGATTGGCGGACTATTATATTATAAGTGTTCCTACTGTGAAGGGTGTTACGAACTGTCCTTCAGCCATTAGCACATTTTCATTTATAATTTTTAAAAGTTTTTCATATACATTTCAATTGATAATTTTCTTCTTGTGGTAATATGCTAATTGTCCACAAGATGGCAGTAGTAAAGTTTAGGTAACCACAGGTGTTTTAACCAGGCATATTACTATCTGAATCAATCAGTGTTTTCTTCTTTGCTGTTCATTTCAGCTGTTTTTGTGAGCTCCGGTGACCAATGGCTGAAACTTTTCGTTCCGCCGTTCGGGTATTTAATGCGCATGCGCGGACGTGCGTGCGTGCCCCTGATGATGTCATTTCTGACGAAACGGCCGTAGGGTAAACACGCACGCACGGATTGCGCATGCGCGGACTTTCTGTTTGTATCGGAGCTGGTTTTTACACTCCTTGCAAGGAACTTTTATTGATGCCTATATGGCAATTTAAATAAAAAGAAGCTGAAACTTTTTTACACTATTGGAGTGTTTTCTCTTCCTTCTTTTTGGATATTTATCATCATCAAGAGGGGTTTTCCCCTCCTCCCTCCATCCACCATTGAGAACCGGTCTGCAAACCACCTTTCCAGCGCTCTCAATTAGGAGCTATCCACAGGGAGGATAAAATCCATAGTGGAGGATATTTCATGCTATTTTTCAATGGCGGTCTGGTAAGCCTTCAATCTTTCTGTGGTGACGGTCTTTATCAGCGGTGGAAGTCACGGATTTATTCAGCAAAATCTTCACTTATATATATGTGGACACTTAAGCACGTCATTTAAGATAATTTTATTTTGGCGTTTGTTATTTCCCTTATTCATTTATCCTTAATTATGTGCACTAATTGTTATGCTTTTTATTATAATTCATTATCTACTGTATAGTAATCATCCAGCGCTGCACTTTTTTTGTATATATATTTTTGTCTTGTGCCCCCTATCAGGGTTACAGTGTTCAGCTGCAGGTCACATCATTTTTCTGAATTCACAGTTTTTCTGTACACCTAGCGCAAATTTTTCTTTTAGATAACAGAAATAAGCATGACAGGTCCTCTTTATGGAGAGATCTGAGGTCAAAAAATCAGAAAATCCGAAATAATAACTGACTAATAATAACTAACTATTAAATTATAGGTATTGGAATTCCCTTTCAAATTTGGCTGTTGGTGAACGTAACGAATACAAATTTATCCGAAGTTTCCAAAATATACAAAATAACAAATGCCGTATCTAAACGAATGGAACGTAATGAATTAATAAATAATAATAATACATTTTTAAAAATTATTATTAATTTGTTACTTTCCATTTGTTTAGATGCGGCATTCTATATTTCAGATAATTCGTAACTTCGGATAAATTTGTATTCACTAACAGACAAATTTGAAAGGAAATTGCAATACCTATAATTTAATAGTTAGTAATAGTTATTAGTTATTTCAGATTTTCGAGTTTTTGAATTTTCGTTCTTTTTTTCGGGTTTTCATTCTTTTGAATCTTCAGATTTTCATTTTTTTTTATTTTCGAATTTACGAATTCTCAAATTTCCTGAATTTCTCAATCTTCGAATTTACGAATTTTCTAATTTTCGATTTTTTGAATTTTGGAAAAATGTGTTAAACGGTTTTCATTAATTTGATAATTTCCGAATTAACGAATATGCCGAATTTAGTTGAACAACGAATTTGGAACAAAACAAATTGCACATGTCTAGCACTAGGTCCAGGGGTAAAAAGGATTTTTATTTCTATGCTGTAGCAACTGAAATGACTGAGCCTGGACAAAATAGAGATCTTCTGTTAAGTCTGGCAGGACCTAAACAATTGCAAAGCATCAGTTTTGTCAATAGGAGCTAAGACTAAGCCACCAACATAGCTTATAGACTGTATGTGCAAGATGTGTATAGACAAGAGTTTAACGAAGATGTATTACTTGTTTTGATGTGCAGTTAGTATTATCTGAGTCCATGTTCATGGTATATACAGTAAGTAGTTCACATTAAGAAATAAGTTAAAAAAGCAGTATATTTGGTTAGCAGTGATTTAAGGTGTGGGCAGCTAGGCAGAAGAATATAGGAAGCATCCTGATGTCTGTGGCTTAATTACCCAGCACACCTCTTCCCCCTGACAATGCTTCCTGGAAAGTTTAAATTTAACTGGAGTAAAAATGATTAGACACCCCATTAAAAAGAACCACTGTGAATCCAGAGCTACCTTGCTCATTGTGATAGACGAATAATCACTTTTTTTCCCTTTTTAAATGTGTGCATGTAGATTTGTAAGGATCTACATATAACCAAACCAGGTCTTTTTTTGTAAATACAGGACATGCAAACTATGCTCAATATGCTATAGATAATGTCCACCAGAAATCTGCCTTGAAAAGGAAAGCACATAATCTGCTAGTGGCTGGTTTGTGTCATTTATCAGCTGCAATAACCCTCATAGCATATGAATTTTTCCTTCTGCCAAAGAGGTGACATTTACCAGATATTGATGTGCAAGTAGGTAAGTAGGATTGAGGTAATTAGGTTTGAAGTCAGTAGGGTTGAGGCCAGTAAGGTTAAGGTCTAAAAAAAGCTAAATTACAGATGGGGCTAGAGTCATTAATATGGATCAGGGGGCCCCATAGCAAATTGTTGGTGGAACGCCCTGGCTGATCCCAAGTATTGAGGTTGGAAGAGAATACCTGGTTAGCAGTTGGCTATCAATTCATCAGTAGGGTTGAGGACAGTAGGGTTGTAGTCAGTTGAGTTGAGCTAAGTAGGATTGCAGAAAGTAGGGTTGTAGTCAGTAAGGTTGAGGTAATTAGGTTTAAAGTCAGTAGGGTTGAGGCCAGTAAGGTTGAGGTCTAAAAAAAAAGCTAAATGATAGCTGGGGCAATGGTCATGACTATGAATCAGAGGGCCCCATAGCAAATTGTTGGTGGGACACCCGGGCTGATCCCAAGCATTGAGGTTGAGAGAGAACACCTGGTTAGGGGTTAGCTACCAATTCATCAATGGAGTCAAGGTAAGTAGGGTTTTATTCAGTAGAGTTGAGATAAGTAGGTTTGCGGAAAGTAGGGTGGTAAATAGTGGGGTTACGATAAGTAGGATTGAGATAATTAGGTTTGAAGTCAGTAAGGTTGAGGCCAGTAAGGTTAAGGTCTAAATAGGCTAAATGATAGCTGAGGCAATGGTCATGACTTTGAATCAGGGGCCCCATAGCAAATTGTTGGTGGGACATCCTGACTGATTCCAAGTATTAGGGTTGGAATAAAATACCTGGTTAGCAGTTGGCTACCAATTCATCAGTAGGGTTGAGCTAAGTAGGGTTGCAGTCAATAGGGTTGATGTAAATAGGATTGAGATAATTAGGTTTGAAGTCAGTAGGGTTGAGGCCACACAGTCATCCTGGAACAGAAAAGGACCTTCCCCCAAAAAGTTTGGAAGCACACAAATGTCTAAAATGTCTTTATATTGTTTGCTGTAGCATTAAAACGCCCTTCATTGGAAACACTGAAGTCAATTGGAGTCCAAATAGCTTTGGTCATGTAATGGATGTGATTAAGGTATTACAGATATCATGATAAAATGCCAATTTCAATATGAAATGTGTTGCTATATTGCTATTGCTTATCAGCCTTAACCTTACTCAAGATAGCTGCAAGCTCACCCCTCCCTTATTGTGAAACTGAACTGCAAAGAGTTAAAGAAGATTGCGCCTCCTTTCCGAGACTACACCCAAAAGACAACATCAATATCTCAGAAGGAAGTTATCCTATATAGCTACGATCGATTGCTACTCCCTGTATGGACATAAACCAGCACAAAAGCGTATACATCGTCACAATATTATGTTTATAGTGCAGTTCATCTTGTATCCTCTTAGCTTTATTTGGATACCAACATATGATATATATAGTATTGCATCATGGTAGTTTGAACACTTCTCTATTGTTTAAAAATGGTATACGTTGGAACTCCTTTTCAAGTCTCGTGTAGACAGCCTTCTAGAGAGCGCCAGTCAGCATTCTGCTCTGATATTAATACAGATCATGCAGGGCTGTACTGACACAGTGTATTAGTCTAATTGAAGCCTCAAACTGTGTGCCCGCTGTTTATTTACACAAGTGTGCCCAAATGTGGCTTGATTTGAAGTGACCTGGACAAGTGCATAATCATCTATGTATGCAGCAGGCTCTTTTCCTAGAGGTTTCAGTAAAACTCATAAAACAAGAATAGTGCAGCGTCACCCGAGTGCTGTGGGATACACTAAAAAAGAGCTAAATGATAGATAGGGCTAAGGTCATGACTATGAATCAGGGGGGGCCCCATAGCAACACATTTGTGGGACATCCTGGCTGACACACCCTGTAGTTGTCGGCAATGTCAACTGTGACCTCAACTGTCCTATATGGTTTTAGTGGAGATGAAACTCTGATTTTTTTACTGCAATAGGCATACAGGATCATTTTAGTCTGTAGCAAATATTCGGAGAGTACCGGTAATAAATCTGTATTTTTACGACAGATAAGCAAATGCTTTTTACTGCACAGAGAGGGATGTGTGACTGGCTACGATCTTGAGATCTGACTTCACCCCTTTTATACTGGAAGCTTATAAAAGAGAAGAAAAACCACACTCACCACCAAAACAAAAAAAGGAAGGGGATACCAGCAGTTAGCCTAATGTGTGGGTATATCAAACATCTCAATAGTATATAATAAAAGGCAGCGCTACATCCCAATAATCACAGTGATTATTAACCACTTAGGCCCCGGACCATTTGGCTGGCCAAAGACCAGAGCACATTTTGTGATTCGGCACTGCGTCGCTTTGACAATTGCGCGGTCGTGCGACGTGGCTCCCAAACAAAATTGACGTCCTTTTTTTCCCACAAATAGAGTTTTCTTTTGGTGGTATTTGATCACCTCGGTGGGGTTCTTTTTTTGCGCTATAAACAAAAATAGAGTGACAATTTTGAAAAAAACGCATTATTTTTTACTTTTTGCTATAATAAATATCCCCCAAAAATATATAAAAAAACAATTTTCATCAATCCTCAGTTTAGGCCGATACGTATTCTTCTACATATTTTTGGTTAAAAAAAAATCGCAATAAGCATTTTTTGATTTGTTTGCGCAAAAGTTATAGTGTCTACAAAATAGAGGATAGTTTTATGGCATTTTTATTAATATTTTTTTTTTACTAGTAATGGCGGCGATCTGCGATTTTTATCATGACTACGACATTATGGCGGACACATTGGACAATTTTGACACATTTTTGGGACCATTGTCATTTTTACAGCGATCAGTGCTATAAAAATTGCACTGATTACTGTAAAAATGACACTGGCAGTGAAGGGGTTAACCACTAGGGGGCTAGGGAGGGGTTAAGTGTGTCCTAGGGAGTGATTCTAACTGTGGAGGGGAGGGGCTGTGTGTGACACATCACTGATCACCGCTCCCGATTACAGGGAGCTATGATCAGTGACACTGTCACTAGGCAGAACGGGGAGATGCTTGTTTACATTAGCATCTCCCCGTTCTTCAGCTCCGTGAGACGATCGCGGGTACCCCCGTGTACATCGAGCCCGTGGGACCCGCGATCCTACTCACGGAGCTCGCGGCAGGGTGGTATACTAGCGAAGGGTGCCCAACAAATAAAAGTTTTTTGTTCATATTGTACACGTTGTAGGGGATTTAAGTGACTTTGAACGTGGCATGGTTGTTGGTGCCAGATGGGCTGGTCTGAGTATGTCAATAACTGCTGACCTACTGGGATCTACTGGGCACAACCATCTCTTTACATAGAATGGTCTGAAAAAAAGAACTTATCCAGTGATGTGTGGATGAAAATGCTTTGTTGAAGTCAGAGGAAAAAGAGTAGACTGGTTCGAGATGTTAGAACAGTCACTTAAATAACCACTCGTTACAACCAAGGTAGAATACCATCTCTAAATGCACAACACATCGAAACCTTGAAGCAGATGGGCTACAGCAGCAGAAGACCACACTCCTGTCAGCTAAGAACAGTAAACTGAGGCTACAATTCACACAGGCTCCCCAAAATTGGACAATATAAGATCGTAAATACATTGCCTGATGAAATAAGTCTCAATTTCAGCTCAACATATAGATAGTAGGGTCAGAATTTGGCGTAAACATCATGAAAGCATGGATCCATCCCGCCTTCAGGCTGCTGGTGGTGTAATGGTGTGGGGGATATTTTCTTGGCACACTTTGGGCCCCTTAGTACCAATTGAGCATCGTTTAAATGCCACGGCCTACCTGAGTATTGTTGCTGACCATGTCCATCCCTTTATGACTACAGTGTCCCCATCTTCTGATGGCTCCTTCCAGCAGGATAATGCACCATGTCACAAAGCTCCAATCATCTCACCACTGGACAATGAGGTCACTGTACTCCAATGGCCACCACACTCACCAGATCGCAATCCAATAGAGAACCTTTGGCATGTGGTGGAATGGTAGATTGTCATCATGGATGTGCAGCCTACAAATCTGCAGGAACTGCGTGATGCTATCATGTCACTATGGACCAAAATCTCTGAGGAATGTTCCAACACTTTGTTATATCTATGCCATGAAGAATTGAGGCAGTTCTGAAGGCAAAAGTGGGTCCAACCCCATACTAGCAAGGTGGCCGGTGATTGTATATGATATTCTTTTGATGAATCTGTAATATCACAGATACTAATTTCTGTGACCAATAGTGTGATCAATATTAAATATCAATAAAATAATACAAGTGAAAAGAGAGTCCAACAAAATTGCTCAGAGAATGAGTGATCTACTTACAGTATAACAGTAAAGAAATTCCTCAAGAGAAATGTATGGTTCTTCAACATGTAGTGCAGAGTGCATGCACTAGTAAAGCTGAAAATGTGTCTCCCAGAAAGCCACTGCACAAATCCACCTCATGCAAAATAAATAAGCGATCCAGAACAGCTTACCAGAAAGTCATGACCCTCTGAATACGAGCAGTCATGATACAAATGTATATAAAATCCTTGGGCTCCGCTATGTAGCCGTCCCCCAGGCTCTGTACAGCTAACTCCGGATTGTCTCAAAACTTCTCTCCCAAATGGAAATGGTGGTATGTCATATAAAAAAACAAGAAGCCTGAAAATGGTGTAAAATCCTTAGGAAACTTCAATAAAGTGAGTAATTGCACTTACATGTAATGCAGGGTACAAGCGGATATCATACAGCATCGGCCAGCATCAAAGATGGAAGACTCAGATTGTGCATGCTGATGTCATCACGTAGACCGCACCCCTACGTGTTTTGTCATAAGCGGATATCATCAGGGGACCCATACGTTTATTGTCACACATATGTTGTTATTCGTTTTATTAGGCACTGTGACTATTATTGAGATGTAGCGCCACCTTTTATTATATATACTGGAGGTTTTACAGTTTCACTTCCCATAACAGCTTCCCTACTGGGGCCTTCTCCTATCCCAGGCCTCAAAACTGCTCAGGCTGCTATAGCTATTGTTTTTTTTTTTTTTAATCTTTATTTAAGAATTGCGGTTTGTACAGAGTGATAGAATAACACACATGTCAACCTGCGAAATTCAGCGATAATGCAAATAACTCTTCAAAGAAGTCTACATAGATTAAGGAGAAAACAGGCATGTTTCCAGAACAGTTGTATTAATTCAGGAGTCTGGATCTAAGGCAGGGGTCTTCAAACTATGGCCCTTCAGTTGTTCAGGAACTACAATTCCCATCATGCCTAGTCGTGTCTGTGAATGTCAGAGTTTTACAATGCCTCATGGGATGTGTAGTTCCGCAACAGCTGGAGGGCTGTAGTTTGAGGATCCCTGCTCTAAGGGCTCCACAACAATTGTAATCTGTAATTGAACCTGTACATTGGAGTGAACCTCCATTCCTAAAATAGGGTTAGTTTTATTGGGCCTATATGGATCAATGATTAAGAGCATTAAGGTGAGAGGGAGAAAACCTGAGAGTTAAAGTGAACTTTCCCTATTTGGCAGGAACGGAGCCATTGTATCCTGGAAGACTAAACTTGAGTAATGTACCTCATATAATATGTGGCTCTCAGTCCCGATTTCGCGGGAGCAGTACCAGAGGATTACCGCAATCCAAAGGAATTTTCTCTTTAATAGGAAAACAGAGAGAATGACACCAAGGGGTCAAAGTAAGATGAAGAGTAAAGGAGAAGTGGTAGAGGGTAGGTAAGTGGGGGGGGGGTGTAGGGCTCTGGTAGGGTCGACGGCCCTATGCTTCAATTTCCCCTAGAACAGGTTATTCAAATGCAGGATTTGTATTCGCCTTAGAATCGGAACAGATTCCAGTTGTGTTCCTCCACCCTTTCCCCTAGGGCAGCTGTGAGATGCTCCATCCACTGTATGTCGCACACCCTAGCAAACCATTGTGATACCACCGGTGGAGATTGTTGCTTTGCTATAGCTATTGTTAAGCCACTGAATGGGGCTCCGAAGCAATGTGGACACTTGTCTGTACTAAACCTAAAGTGTTTTTTTTTGTGTGGTTATTTATGCCTATGATGAAATGCATCACTTCACTGTGAATATTCTTTTTTAATTATCTTCATGCTTGTCAGGTTACTTCTTGATATCTCACATCCTGAAAATGCAGTTAAAAATTACAATGAAAATCCTGTTATAAAAAAAAAGACATTCTTTATTATTATATTTTTTAAAAGAAATGTTTACATTTTTAAAGCAGTATTTCATACTGTATATATTTTTTGTCACATGACACACATTTCACATATCGCAGTAAGTCATATATAGCAAGTCTGTATACATAAAGTGGTATTCCCAAGCTACTTGCTGTTCATTCCCATCACTATATGGGCAATTGATGGTTCCAAGAGTTGGGGATATCCAACGCATATTGAAAAACCGTACATATAATATCTCCTTTATGGATTTAATACCACTATAATACACTGTCTGTTTTGGCTCATAATTCGATATGTCCAAGGAAAACACTACCATAAGTCTATGGCTACATCTTGTTTTGAAATAGGAGTACTATCTATATAGGCCAAGTCATGTACAAAATATGGGATTCAGACTGCATCTACAGGGCATGATATGTCCATCAAGCCGATTCCCAATTTGTATTCCTTAAAGGCCATCAGATGAATAGGACGGCCCTCTCTTCCTTTGTGGAGCGATTATCCATCCACACCGTCCGGTGGGAAGGGAGGAAGAAGATATATGTATTGTTTTTCGAAACGCATTTCTCATATAGTGATGGGAATGAACAGCAAGTAGCTGGGGAATACCTCTTTATGTATCCAGACTTGTTATACAGTGCATCCGGAAAGTATTCAACAGTGCTACACTTTTCCCACAATTTGTTATGTTACAGCCTTATTACAAAATAGATTACATTCATTATTTTCCTCAAAATTCTACAAATAATACCCCATAATGACAATGTGAAAGAAGTTTGGTTGAAATCTTTGCAAATTAAAAAAATAATAATAAATCCCATGTACATACATATTTATAGCCTTTGCCATGACACTCAAAATTGAGCTCAGGTGCATCCTGTTTCCACTGATCACTCTTAAGATGCTTCTACAACTTGATTGGAGTCCACCTGTGGTAAATTCAGTTCATTGGACATGATTTGGAAAGGCACACACCTGTCTATATAAAGTCCCACAGCACAACAGTGCATGTCAGAGCACAAACCAAGCCATGAAGTCCAAGGAATTATCTGTAGACCTCCGAGAAATGATTGTATCGAGGCACAGATCTGGGGAAGGGTACCGAAAATGTCTGCAGCATTGAAGATTCCAATGAGCCAAGTGGCCATCATCCGTAAATGGAAGAAGTTTGGAACCACCCGGACTCTTCTTAGAGCGGGCCGCCTGGCCAAACTCAATGATAGGGGGAGAAGGCCTTAGTCAGGGAGGTGACCAAGAACTCTGCAGCACTCCTCCAATCAGGCCTGTATGGTAGAGTGGCCAGATGGAAGCCACTCCTCAGTAAAAGGCACTTGATAACCCACCTGGAGTTTGCCAAAAGGCACCCGAAGGACTCTGGCCATGAGAAACAAAATCCTCTGGTCTGATGAAACAAAGATTGAACTTTTTGGCCTGAATGGCAAGCATCATGTCTGGAGGAAAGCAGGAATCGCTCATCACCTGGCCAATACCATCCCTACAGTGAAGCATGGTGGTGGCAGCAGCATCATGCCGTGGGGATGTTTTTCAGCGGCAGGAACTGGGAGACTAGTCAGGATCGAGGGAAAGATGAATGCAGCAATGTACAGAGACATCCTTAATGGAAACCTGTTCCAGAGTGCTCTGGACCTCAGACTGGGGCAAAGGTTCAGCTTCCAACAGGACAATCACCCTAAGCACACAGCTAAGATAACAAAGGAGTGACTGGGGGCGTGCATTGCGGCGATCGGTGGTGCGGTGTGTCAGTCAGACACACCGCTGCACCGATCTCAGTAAAGAGCCTCTGACGGAGGTTCTTTATCACGTGATCAGCCATGTCCAATCACGGCTGATCACTATGTAAACAGGAAGAGCTGTTGATCGGCTTTTCCTCACTCACGTCTGACAGACGCGAGTAGAGAAGAGCCGATCGGCTGCTCTCCTGACTGGGGGGGTCTGTGCTGATTGTTTATCAGCACAGCCCCCCTCGGATGCCCGCCCGGGACCACCAGGATGCCGCCAGGACCACCAGGGATTGGCACCACCCTGGACCACCAGGAATGCCACCCTAGACCACCATGGAAATTCCAATCAGTGCCCAGGCAGCTGCCAACCAGTGCCCATCCCAAATGCCTGCCAGTGCAATGGCCATCGGTGATGCCTATCAATGCCATCTATCAATGCCATCTATCAGTGCCGCATATCAGTGCCCAGCAGTGCGGACTATCAGTGCAACCCATAAGTACCCATCAGTGTCGCACATCAGTGCCCACCAGTGCCACCCATGAGTGCTTATCAGTGCCGCCTATCAATGCCCATCAGTGCTAAATATCAGTGCCACCCATCAGTGCCGCTTACCAGTGCCCATCCGTACCGCCTATCAGTGCTCGTCGTCAGTGCCTATCAGTGCCACCTCATCGGTGCCGCCTTATCAGTGCCCATCAGTTAAGGAGAAAACGTACTTATTTACAAAATTTTATAACAAACAAAAGAAAAACTTTTTTTTTTTTTCAAAATTTTAGGTCTTTTTTTATTTGTTTAGGAGGTGATCAAATACCACCAAAAGAAAGCTCTATTTGTGGGAACAAAATGATAATAATTCTGTTTGGGTACAGCGTAGCATGACCGCGCAATTGTCATTTAAACAGCGACAGCGCTGAAAGCTGAAAATTGGCTTGGGCAGGAAGGGGGTGTAAGTGCCCTGTATTGAGGTGGTTAATGTTGTCATTATGGGGTATTGCTTGTAAAATTTTGAGGAAAATAATGAATTTAAACCATTTTGGAAAAAGGCTGTAACATAACAAGATGTGAAAAAAGTGAAGCACTGTGAATACTTTCTGGATGCACTGTATATGGCTTATTATGATGTGTGAATTGTGTGTCGTGACTAAAAATGTATATGAAATACGTCTTTTAAATATTTAAACTTTTTTTTTTTAAGTAACAATAAAGAATGTCATTTTTATATAACATACTGTATTTGTTTATTGGTTGCCTTTAGAATGCCACAAAGTGAGGATTTTCATTGTGGTTATCATAACAGGGATAATGGCAACCACACCCCCAGTCATAATGTGCATTTAGGATTTCTTATGATGGATTATTTTTTCTTGACAATAACAGCAATCCCTTGCTAGAATTCTGTTAATTTGTGTGCTTTTATAGCCGCCTGTCAGCATGCAACTGTCATTTTGTTTGGTGCATGTTAAAAATGAGAGAAGGCACATGACTGGTTGCTATAATACAGAATGCCTTTCTTTGCAGTTTTATAAATCCTCTCCATTATGTTCCTCTATAGAGTTCACTGGACCAACTTCATTAATGACAAGGAGGAAAGAAATGGTTATGATGTACTGCAATAGTGACACAGTGCACAAGGTGGTGTCTTCACCAGGACTTAAACTCAATCTCCATTAATGAAGTATAAAAAAAATCGATCATCTGCAATATGCATATGCTAAAAGCATCATTTGCATTGATTCATGACAGCCATAAAAGTAAAGGTCAGGGATCTGGTGCCTTTGCATATATAATCCAGTAACTTGACATTCTCCGTTGTGGTGGATTTGCCTCTATGAGAAGAATCAAGAAGCCTGTTTATGTCAGTTAATTTCATAACAGTGTGCAGTAGGCTTTCTGCAATTTAATTATGTCTTAAGTCAATATATTTTAAAGAGTTCTTCACGGTGCCTTCTTATCAACTGTAACCATCATTTGCTTAATCTACAGAAGAATTATTCATTTGCGGATGACGGACAATTTAATTGGAATTGTATTAGCTGCATTGCATTGTATACCTTGGTGGTCTTAAAGTAATGTTATTTGAGATCAGCCTTTCTCAACCCTTTTACACCTGAGGAACCTTTGAAATAATTTTCAGGTCCCAGGGAGCCCATGCTAAAACTAATTTATTGGGTGTCAGTGGGACAAATGCCCTTATAGTGGTGATCAGAATGCCACCCTTACAGACATCTAAAAGATCATTGGTGCCATGCAGCTGGCTCTGCCAAGTGGCATTGGCCCCCAGAGCCATGCAGGCACCATTTGATGGAAGCCACGAGAAACCCCTAGCATCTTGAGGAACCCTGAGGTTCCATGGAACCCTGGTTGAGAATCATCTGTGACGACATCATCACTCTGACATCATTAGATCCTTCCACTGTTGTAAGTCAACACATTTTACAGTATTTTTGCAGCACAGATCCATTTTCAAAAGTCCTTGCCCTCCAAGGTGCGTCCTTCCTCTTTTATTACAAGAAAGGATTTTTTTAGCTTTGGAAACCACAGTTTTGCATTGCGTGCCTTTTATTAAGCTTATGATCTACCAAAACACCCAGATCTTTCTCCATCATTAATTCCCCCAATTGTACAGCCCCTAGTATGTATGATTCATGCATATTATTAGCCCCCAAGTGAATACATTTACATTTATGAGCATTAAACCTCTTGTGTCACATAGTCACCCAATGAAACAGTGCATTGAGGTTGGCTTGTAAATTGAAGGATATTATTCCACTACATAGCTTGGTGTCATCTGCAAAGACTGAAATGGTACTTTTAATCCCAAACTTTATATCATTTATAAATATATTTAAAAGTGAGGGTCCCGACATTGAACCTTGGGGTACTCCATTCAGAGTATTAATCATTAACCACAACTCTCTGAATACGACCTTTTAGCCAGGGGTTGACAACCCATTAACCAATCCTGCGCCTCAGCCATAGATGATTATAGCAGAAGGGCCCTCATGGATTGATGGCTTGAGCTCCGGTGGACCCGCTCTGTACTGTTGAAGATGCCGAAGAAGACTGGGGAAACCGCTCTGTACTGCTGAAGATGCAGGAGAAGGCAGGTGAACACACACTGGAACACTGGAGTTCTGCTTCTGGAGGGGAGTGCCTTAAGGGCTCAGAACTCAAGCCAGAGCATCTGCTTCCTTCCTCGGTCTGCCGCCAAGTGCCCCAAAACTCCCTGAGCAGTTCACTGAGCCCCCCTCCACGCCTTCTCTCAGGCCGCATAGCTCCCTGGGAACTTTAACCCCCTCATCATGGTGTCTCTTCAGGACCTTCTCCAGATACTCTTCGCGCTTTTCCGGGGTCTTGCTGAAAACAATGATGTCGTCTAAGTATACCAACACCTCGATCAGTTTCATGTCACCCACAGTCTTCTCTGTTAGCCTTTGGAAGGTGGCTGGAGCACCAGACAGGCCTTTATGCATACGGTCAAATTCAAAGATCCCCTCTGGGGTAATGAAAATGGTCTTCTCCCGATCCTCAGGGTGCATGGGGATTTGGTAATACCCAATCTTCAAATCCAGCATGCTGAACCACTTCGCTCCTGACAGGCTCTGCAAGGCTACTTCTCCTTAGGGCGGTATATTGATAGGGAATGGTCCTTCAGTTCAGCGTCTGGTAGTCAGTACAAAGCCTCCGTGACCCATTCTTCTTCTGTATCACCACTATTGGGGAAGCGTATAGACTCTGGGACTCTCGGATGATACCAGCCCTTTTCCTCTACCTGCCAGTTGTTCACGCAGATCCATCAAGTATGCACTCGAAGAGATGGATCTGGTATTGGGCACTTTTTGCACACCCCACATCAAATTCACTCTTGGAGAATGCAGCTTGCCAACTCATGAGCTGAGTCTTGGCCCTTTCTTTCCATTCAGGCAAAAAAGGAGTATTCTTCAAATAGAACTCCTTCACAGAGACCCCATCCTTTGTTCCCCCCACCAAATCAGACGGTGGGACTGGGGTGGCCAGATTCACTTGTCCCAGCAACATCTGAGCTGGCATCTTCACTGGGGAGGCTGTTATGTTGTGGACACTAACCAAGATCTTCCCCTGACTTATTTGCAACCCTTTGGTTGTAACCACCTCTGGAATTATCTCCACTACCATGTCTTTTCTCTGTCCGTCCGCTTCAAGACAGTGAAAGGGCCTGGTTGCTTCCAATTTAGCTTGACAGATGCTTGTAAACAGGCCACTTTACCAGGCTGTAACACTTTTTCACACTGGTCCAAGTACCATATCTTTCCCACTCCTTCAGTTGGGGCCTTCTGTTTTTGTACCAGGCGCTGGTAGGCTTGTCTCAGCATGGGGTGCACACTTGTAGTTGAAGTGCCCGGATCCAGAAGAAGAGATCTTAACAGCCTTCTGACAAGATCAGTATTGGTCCCTATGATGAGAGAACTCTTACTGGCCCCTGGTGAGCGAGGGCAGACCACTGCCAGAGTGTCAAAAGTCTTGGCTTTCCCAGCCACGGAGGGATCGAAGGTCAGCTTGACCAATAGATAGCCATCATAGGGGAAGTTCTGAGTCACAATGCCCCGTATCTCCAGCTCTTCCAACTTCTGCAATGGCAGGTGCTTGAGGTGCCTGTCATAGAAGTCTCTGTGGAGAAGGGTCCCTTAAGCTCCAGTATCCAGAAGGGCCTTGGTGTAGACTACCTTTACTTGGATGTGAACAACAGGAGAAGGTCCCACCAGCTTGTCAGGCAGCATGAAGAAAGTGGTGGCCCTGGCCTGTTTGGTGGTTTGTATCCACGCTCCTCTCTTGCAGAGATTCTGATCGGGCTTAAGTCTACGCTAAGTTCTGGGAGTCTGGTGTGCATTGACTCTCCGACGCCGGGCAGCATCTGTCAAAGGAAACGGACACTGGATTGCTTGGAGGCAACAATGGGGGGGCCCTCTGAAAGGGTTTGGACTTCCGTGCTGTCTCTAAGCATCATTGGTTTTGGAGCCAGCTACCGTAGATGTGCACCCGGTTGGCTCCTTCACCAGGGCCCTCTGAAGTTTCCCTCTGACCTCTGGCACGGTGCTTCAGGCTTCACTGGGCTTGGACACACCTGTTGATTAATGTCTCACATAATTTCAGCATACCTCGGTATGCTCAATGGCACTCCTCACTGGTACACGTGAAAATGCTCATTATTGGCTCCGATATAGACACTAGTATGGATCGCTATCTAATATCCATGATATCCCTGTAATTATGGATAATCAGACATTAAAACCACTTGATCTTACTGGATCTAACGAAAATATCTATTAGCCTGGATTATTTTTGGCCAGAATATTGCATGTGGGGGGGGGGGGGGGCTAACCCGTCCTTATGTACCACCTAATATCTTTATCATTATGTGGAATATCTCTGAAATTATGTGAGATCTAACGTTAAAACCACTTGATCATACTAGATCTAATGAATATCTATTAGCCTGAATGATTTTTGGCCAGAAAATTTGATAAGTCTCTAATTATGTGAGATCAAACGTTAAAACCACTTGATCTTACCATATCTAACAAATAGCATCCAAAATAGCTAACTGTTTGGTCAATTTTTTGATAGGGGAGGCTGATGAGGGGTTAGCCCCACCAGCAAATAGCTGTTAATATTGATTCTTCTGTGTGGGATCTAATGCAAACAACGGTTGATCTAACCTGATCTAACAAACTGCATAAGATTTTTTTTTTTTTTTATTTGATATGGGGGGGCTAAACAGGCAGAGTTTAAAAGATCCTTTGTGCCAACACGTAGCTACACTTGTTATAATTGTTATATGTCCTGATTGCATATGGGACAATAGATGCTCTTGCTGTATGTGTAAGTCTGTGTATTTTCCTTATTGTTGCTTTTTGCGTCTTGGGTTGTTTAGAGGTTAGAATTGGTCATCTAAACGTAGTCTGTTAAGAAAAACTTCAGACACATACTGTATATAATAATGTCATTTATTCCTTACAAAGTCATGAAATTATTCCCCAGTATAGCTAGTTAATGTACTGTAATTTCTTGGAATGCGACTTTAAGTAAAGTGGTTCTAAAGCCTGTATATTTTTTACTCTAATGCATTCCCTGCATTAAAGTGGTACTAAACAGAGAAGTGTTAATTGCCATAATTCATTTCCAAAAATCATATATATTATGGAACTGTATTTTGCTTTTTTTTTTTAAATCCTATAAGTACCTTAATCCTGCAGCACTGTTGTGTGGTCACATGATCTTTCCCTATTCTTTAGCATCTGCAGGGAAAGATCTTTAGAAGGGACTTCTATGACTCTGCTGATGTATGTTCTCTACAGTGAGTCTGTGTCTGGCCAGCCCTGATTGGCTCTGTGCCAGTCACATGACTAAAAAAAAACTGTTTCAGAAGAGCAATCCAAATTAGATTATAAATATCAAATAACTGGTTTACAGCACCATATAAATCTTTATTAAACATCAAATATGTATTTTTTTCACATTAATATGGTGTAGGAAGAGTCAAAGATGACTGACACTAGATTTAACTACATTTGCATCTAAGGCTCTCTTTTTTTTTTTCTTTTTTTTTTTTTTGCTGTACAGGTATTCACGAATGCATTTGATATATTTAACCACTTCAGCTCTGGAAGGTTTTACCCCCTTTATGACCAGGCCATTTTTTTTTGCAATACGGTACTGCGTTGCTTTAACTGACAATTGCGCGGTCAAACAAAAAAAGACCGACAATTTTAAAAAAAATAACAATATTTTTTTGCTTTCTGCTATAAAACATATTCAGTAAAAAAAAAATTTTATTTCTTCATCGATTTAGGCCAATATGTATTCTGCTACATATTTTTGGAAAAAAAAATCCCAATAAGCGTATATTGATTGGTTTGCTCAAATGTTATCGTGTCTACAAACTATAGGATTGATTTATGGAACAGTGACACCAATGAAGTGATCAGTGCTTAAAGAAAAATGAACTGTCACTGGCAGGGAAGGGGTTAACATCAGGGGCGATCAAAGGGTTAAGTGTGCTCCTAGGGAGTGCTTTCTAACTGTGGGGGGGAATGCTGTGACTGGAGCACAACAGAGATCCGTGTTTCTGCTCAGCAGATCTCCATTTTCCTCCCTCATAGAATGGCGGTCTGCCTTGTTTACACCTTTAGACCTTCATTCTGCCTCTCCTGTGAACGATCACGTGTGGCCGGCGATTTTTTGCTCTTTTGCACTGCGTTTTTTTACTTTAACTGACAATTGCGCAGTCATGCAACATTGTACTTAAACAAAATTGATATCACTTTTTCCCCCAAATAGGGTTTTTTTTTTGGTGGTATTTGATCACCACTGCGTTTTTTGTTTTTTTTTTGCACTATAAACAAAAAAGACAACATTTTGAAAAAAAAACAATTTTTTACTTTCCACTATAAAACATATCCAATAAAAAATTTGAAAAATCCAATTTCTTCAAAACTTTGGGCCAATATGTATTCTGCTACATGTCTTTGGTAAAATAAATTCCCAATAACAATATATTTATTGGTTTATGCAAATTTTATAGCGTCTACAAACTATGGTGTATATGTGTGTATATATATATATATATATATATATATATATATATATATATATATATATATATATATATATATATATATACACACACTAGAATTTCAATGTATTTTTTAATACTAATATTGGCAGCGATTAATGACTAATAGCGGGAGTGTGATATTGCCTCAGGCAATCTGACACTTTGTGGGGACCAGTGACCAGTATTAAAAATATGCACTGTCACTGTACTAATGACACTGGCTGGGAAGGGGTTAAACATCTAGAGTGATAGAAGGTTTAACTGTGTGCCTAACCAGTGTTTTTGTGTGTGCTGTGAGGTGCTTTTACTAATCAATGTAACAAAAACCACCCCATTCCCACTGACAGGACAGAGTTTTGCATTGTTTACAAGTCCTATCTCAATCCAGTGCTTTGCCCATCTGTAGCGGCTCTCTCCAATCTCTCTGTTCAGAGGCAGCAGTGGGAGCAAATTTGTTGCTGTCAATCAAATCCTGTGAGCAGAGGGCAGGTCTGAGCCATGCTGTGTGTGTCAATAGACACACACAACCCGAGTTGGAATTGAGCCCGCAGGTGTATCCCCATAGCAAGTGGCCTGCTGTGGGCTAAGCTCCCAACTGTCCCCGATTTCAAGGGAGTGTCCCTCATTCGGAGCAAGGTCCCCCTGTCCCTTTTTTCCTCCACATTCGTCCCTCATTTTGGTCTGATCTAAAAAGTTGTATATAAAATGCACTACTTCTCTATCAAAACGTGTTTCCCAGTGCTAAACCTGATGTATAAATTTCTGCAATTGTAAATTCTAAAAGCCAATCTAAAGGAATAGTATTGCTAAAAAAGCACCTGTGGTTTAACCAATTGGTTAACCAATTAAAGACAGATAGAACGTAGGGCGGGACTTTAAGTGAGGCACACGGAAGCAGTAGATATGGGCAAAAGACAAATTTAATTGTAAAAAGTGAATACATTTCCACATGGCATTACACAAGATCAATATAAATACTTAGTATTTTATCACAATAAACAGTCCAACATGGACTCGTTTGCAAATATGTAATAAATGAGAAGCACAATAGCATATAACATATAATATACAAAGATACCAATGTTTACAGAGTATAGAGGAGAAGAACATAAGAGCACAAATAAAATGGAACGTCCATACATAGTTAATGAATAGGTACACCTTTCGGTAGTTGTAAGCTCTACGCGTTTCGGGACCTTTATGTCACTCTTCAGGAGCAAGACCTCAAGGGTCGCCTACAAATATGAAAAGACCACATTTGGAAAAAGTTCATAAAAAGAGGTGGGCAAATGTAAAACATGTCCCATCACATATATACACCTGACCCACCAACTTACATGCATGTATGCACGATGGCGACACTGCCAAGAAAGCCAGGTCGGCCAGTTATACCACCCCCGGAGCCGAGGGGGGCCCTTCTTGGTGACACACAACCAGCCCAAAGCAACGCCCCAGGTGGGTCACATATGGGGGTGATGGTGATGAGAGGGAGAAGAGGATGCAGATGGGACAGGCTGTCCCAATTGCGAGGGAGGGTCTGTGAAAAACAAGGTGAATCAAAAGGTGATAGATAACAAAAATATTGTTAGTGAGCCAGGAAAGAAAAAGAAAAAGAAGGAGAAAGGGACTGTGTGAAAGGTGAACAAAGATATATACCTGCTAAAAAGGTGAATGAGGCGAGGACACCATGGGTGAGTATCAAACGAGTCCATGTTGGACCGTTTATTGTGATACAATACGAAGTATTTATATTGATCTTGTGTAATGCCATGTGGAAATGTATTAACTTTTTACAATTAAATTTGTCTTTTGCCCATATCTACTGCTTCCGTGTGCCTCACTCAAAGTCCCGCCCTACGTTCTATCTCTCTTTTTTTTTTGTACCAAAATCGGGAGGGAGGAGGGGAGTTGAACGACCCCATAAATCCTCATTTAAAGTCCCAACAAACATTTCTCCTTGTATCTGGTTAACCATTTGTTTTTTTGTACAACTCTCCTTTAACCTCCCTGGCGGTATTTCTAAGTGTGGCTCGGAGTGAATTTTTAGTACCAAAAGCGGTAACTCCCGAGCCACACCCAGGATCGCATCGCGGGAACCAGGCAAAGTTACTTACTTTGTCCCCAGGATCCTGCGATGTTCTCCCGCTGTGTGCGGCGGCTGTGTCTCTGCTCGATCTTTCACAGTGCCGAGCTCCGTTTCCTGCGAGCGTTGCGACGCACGGGGATGGAGAACGGCGCCAAATTCAAAAAGTAAAAAACACACACCATACATACAGTACACTGTAATATTATAAATTACATTGCTGTATCAATTTATTTCACCTCCTTTTTGTCCCTAGTGGTTTGTTCAGTGCCCTGCATGCAGTTTTATATTATATATACTGTTCTTTCTGCCTGGAAACTGGAGATTGTCCATAGCAACCAAAAATTGTCCCTTTACATCAAAAGTGGTTTTAGACCAGCTAGAAAACAGCGATAATAAATTAGAATCACTCGCAGAATTGAGTGATAGTGATTTGTGAGGAAATCCTTCATCAAACACTGAAAGTGACGACAGCGACAATTCTGCAACTGAGCAAATTTCAGTGTTTTTGATTTGATTTCATTATTTAATCATTTTTATTATTATTATTATTTGTTATACTTATTTATAGTTATTTATTATATTATAATTTATGATTTAGTGTTTCAAACTTTATAATACCCGGGATGTCTACTGGACTCTGGTTTGGACAGATTTAGGTGAGTTATTCCTAAGAATTACAGGCCTACAATATAAAACGCCAAATTTCCATGCAAAACAATTGTACCGCTTTCAGCATCAAAAATCGGAAATAATCATACTGCCAGGGAGGTTACGGTGGAGTGGCAGGGGGCGTGTCCTATGCCTACATTATTTTGCTAATAGGTGTCCCCCATTCCCATCTCAGACAGTTGGGAGGTATGTATGGGGGCACACATAGAAGAAGCCAAGAGCACCATTGGGGGACCCAAGAGGAAGAGGTTCGGAGACGCTCTGTGCAAAACCTTTACAATTGCTTTAAAGCCCAACTTCGGTATATAACGACCCCCTCCAATTTACCACTAGCACGAAAAAAAAATTTATCCAAATACCCATTTCACATACCTGAGATCATGGTCATGTCACTCATGGTCACGGTCATGGCCATGTGGTCTCTCTTCTTGTTTACTTTCTGGGGTCCTTCTTTGAGTGTCTACATCACTGTCTGCATGATGTGGACACCTTCTATTGGTGAAGATGACACTTTAGCGGATGGGTCCTTTCTCAAAGGCTCCAGGAACAGTAAAAGACAAAGTAAGAAAACCAGCTTTTGCTGCAATATTCGCCTTACACTGATAGATGTCCTCAGTCTCATCGGCAGCATCATTCAATCCACTTTCTCTGAGCCCAGGTCATCCTGGACCCACCCCAGCCTGTTGCAGTGAAAGAAGAGGCAGCACAATGAATAGCTCCTCTCTGTCACTCTGCTGTCTCCTCATATCAACATGCTTCTTGTCAGCATATGAACTGATTGGCTCCTTGTGCTGCTATTTCCTCCCACACTCCAGCTCTGCTGTACAAGAACTGCAAGAGGCTGATACCAGGTCACATTCAGGTACCCTACACTGCTTGTATTTAAAAATTCATCTGTTGATGTTTAATGATTACAGAGCTGCATTAATTTGTCATAAATATTAAAATATAATGCAGCGCTCCCTTTCAATACTCTGAGTTACTGTATGTGAAAAAAATATCTATATGTGGACTCAATAAATTGTGAATAAGTAACACAAATAAATACAAAAAATTCCGCAAACATTAAAGATGGCATACAAAAACATTTTAAATCACCATTGGTGTTTGTGTTATAAACTAAAAGTCAATAAAAGTCTGCGTCTTATGCTCCTGTTCAAAAGAAATTCCCAAAATAAAATGTCCTTCTAGACTCCTTCTCTAATTTTTGTATAAATTATATAACCCCACTGCCATGCAAGGGTGCTCCCACCACCTTCATTCTAATGCGCTCACCTTAAAGTGGTTGTATACCCAGAACAAAAAAATTAAATAAAATAAAAACCTATAAGGCAAAGACATAATGAGCTAGTATGCACCACATACTAGTTCATTATGAAATACTTACCTTAGAACGAAGCCCCCACACCGTCTCCCAGTCACCGCCGAGGGAGCTGACATTTTGCCTTGGTGATTCTTCTGTGTTCGCGGCTCCGACGCTGGGAGTGGCCGGAGCCACCATGACGTCACTCCCGCGCATGTGCGTGGGAGCTCTCCATTTCGGCAAGTTCCGGCACGATACGCCGGACCTTCACTGCGCATGCACCGCTGACGTCAGCTGCTGCATGCAAGTTGAATATCTCCTAAACCGTACAGGTTTAGGAGATATTTATTTTACCTACAGATAAGCCTTATTATAAGCTTACCTGTAGGTAAAAATGTGCTAAAGGGGTATACAACCGCTTTAAGAAATGGACCTAAGAATCATACGTTTGTTAGGTCAGATACGCTTGGACCCTCTAGGGGTATGTATATTTCTATTGTTCCTCCAATGCTGGTATGATGAGCACTTCCCTCAGTGGTGTTTGATGGGCTTATGTCTCTTTAAGAGACCCTCTGTCTCCTCTCCTTGGCTCCCTGTTACTCAAATGAACACAGGTGGCTGGTGCCTGGTTTCCTCCAGACATGACGCTTGTCATTCAGGCCAAAGAGTTCAATCTTTGTTTCATCAGACCAGGGAATTTTTATTCTCATGGTCTAAGAGTCCTTCAGGTCACTTTTGGCAAACTCTGTCATGTGCCTTTTTACTGAGGAGTGGCTTCCGTCTGGTCACTCTACCATACAGGCTGGATTGGTGGAGTGCTGCAGAGATGGTTGTTTTTCTGGAAGGTTCTCCTCTCTCCACAGAGAAAAGCTGGAGCTCTGTCAGAGTGGCCATCGGGTTTTTGGTCACCTCCCTCCCTAAGGCCCTTCTCCCCCGATCGCTCAGTTTGGCCAGGCGGCCCGCTCTAGGAAGAGTCCTGGTGGTTCCAAACTTCTTCCATTTACAGATGATGGAGGCCACTGTGCTCATTGGGACCTTAAATGCTGCAGAAATTTTTCTGTACCCTTCACCAGATCTGTGCCTTGATACAATCCTGTCTTGGAGGTCTACAGCAGTGTTGCTCAACCTTTTTCAGTCAAGGCACCCATTAGAATTATAGACAATCTCAAGTCACACTTTAGAATTATGAACAGTCCTGAGGCACCCCATTCTAAAATCCACACGTAGGACACGCAACAGAGGTGATTTATTCTTCCAAAGCAAATACACTTTTGCACACTGGTACTGACTAGTATTCCAATATTTCCCTTCTCCCTCAATTTCTCTCCATCAGCCAGCTAATGTCACCCCAGTGCTGAGGGAGAGGGGTACAGGAGGGTCAAACAAGGATGCTGTGGAGACAACAGACATCCTCCTCCTTAACTGAGGATGCCATTGGTTGTTAGGATGCCAGTGTCTAGAAAGTTGTAATGCTGCATAATGAAAACCCATGTAACTAAAAGGCAGGCATGTTCATCTGCTGGCTTGTATACAATTTTTGATACATTTTTAGGCATTTTGCCAAGGCAAACCTGAAGAAACCTCAAGGCACCCTGGTTAAAAAAAAGACTAGTCTACAGACAATTCCTTCGACTCCATGACTTGGTTTGTGCTCTGACATGCACTGTTAACTGTGTTGACAGGCGTGTGCCTTTTCCAAATCATATCCAATCAACTGAATTTACCACAGGTGGACTCCAATCAAGTTGTAGAAACATCTCAAGGATGATCAGTGGAAACAGGATGCACCTGAGCTCAATTCTGAGTGTCATGGCAAAGGCTGCGAATACTTATGTACATGGGATTTTTTCATTTTTTTATTTTTAATTTGCAAAGATTTCAAACAAACTTCTTTCACGTTGCCATTATGGGGTATTATTTGTAGAATTTTGAGGAAAATAATTACTTTGATCAATTTTGGAATAAGGCTGCAAAATAACAAAATGTGGAAAAAGTGAAGCGCGGTGAATACTTTCCAGATGCACTGAATCTGCATTATTTTGTGTCGTTTATATCTGTCTAGAATTTAGCTATAAAGATATGTATCAGTTGGGTCAAACACTCTTTTATGGTGTATGGGTGCTCTAAATGCTTTTCTGTTCTAATATGTGTACGTAATTCTGTGTAATCACCCGGACACCAATGTCAAACCATAGACCTACATGGTGATTGTAGATCTTTTGTCGCTTGTTTCTGCTGATCTAACAGCTGCCTATTGACTTCGATTAGTCTATTAGTCTGCGTTTTATGCCTGGGCTGATTTATGATCACTTCTGGTGAATAACTCCCACTAGAATAATGACCTGGTTTATGACATATAGATTGGTATTCAGGTGATAGAAGGCCTTGTCAATACATGTAGATGAAGTTATATTGCATGTATAGAAGCGCCATAACTCTGTATGAAGATTTTATGTACATTGCTTTATAAAATATTGTAACAAAGGAACATTTACGGGAAAATGAATAAAAAATGACAACCTCAGAATCATTTAAAGGGTTTTGAAAAGAGAATATTCAGTATTGAGTAAATAGCTAGTTTAAAGGGTAGCTCCACTGTACAATTATACTGTTTTATACTGTACAATTGCTACACAGGTCATATTGTAATTGTAGGCTTCTTTGTATCATATTGTAAAGGATGGGACTTTTGAGGCATAACTATTATAAAATGTAATTTCTTTATTGTAGTTAAATTTAAAAACATGCTAATATGCCATACAACATTTCATAAAATAGATCCAGGATACAGTCTTATTCATCGGTTTCACCATGACATTTTTTTTTTTTTTTTAATCAAATAATTTATTTTTATTTTTTAATAATTATACATACAAAAAGATAATATATCAAATCAGTTCATAAAATATCTGAACTTATTAAATGATATATAAGAAAAGGAAAGAAAAAAACAAAACAAAGAAAATAACAAAACAAAAACATAAACCAAACAAACCTTGCACCTCTCGTATCAAATTCACTTATCATATAATAACCAAAGCATAATAGGAGCATAAATACAATCTACTAATTGAATTAAGTTAAGCTCCCTTAATATCAGTCGTCAAACTATGAAGGCATCCTCACTGCAGCTTCAGTTTATCTTTCTTTTGCATATTAATTTCTTCTTCTCATTTACTCCACTTCCTTTTGTAACAGTGATATGGCTATGCTCTGGTCTTAATGGTCCGACGCGTTTCATGGAATGGATCCAATTCTTCAGGAGCTGCCATTCTATTACTTTATCAAAATTGATCTAAAGAAAAAAGTATACAGTCAGGTCCATAAATATTGGGACAGCGACACAATTCTAATCTTTTTGGCTCTATACACCACCACAATGGAATCGAAATGAATCGAACAAGATGTACTTTAACTGCAGACTTTCAGCTTTAATTTGAGGGTATTTACATCCAAATCAGGTGAATGGCGTAGGAATTACAACAGTTTGTATATGTGCCTTCCACTTTTTAAGGGACCAAAAGTAATGGGACAGATAAACAATCATCCATCAAACTTTCACTTTTTAATACTTGGTTGCAAATCCTTTGCAGTCAATTACAGCCTGAAGTCTGGAACGCATAGACATCACCAGACGCTGGGTTTCATCCCTGGTGATGCTTTGCCAGGCCTGTACTGCAACTGTCTTCAGTTCCTGCTTGTTCTTGGGGCATTTTCTTCAGCAAGTGAAATGCATGCTCAATCAGATTCAGGTCAGGTGATTGACTTAGCCAGGTCAGTTTTTCAGGTGGACTTGATTGGGCCTTGCACTCAACCCTATGGAGCAGCTATCCAATTCTGTCCGCAAAATCTAGATGGATGGTGGTCCTATTTTCCATCTGTCTGGTGGCTCAGATCTGACAGGATCAGATGAAAATGGACAGACAGTCCGTTTTCACCTGATTTTCCCATAGAGGAGAGCGGGATTGGGTCTGTCTCTGCTCTGCACAGTGAGTGGAGACAGACCTGTCATCCGCCTGCTCAGCGGGGATCAACGGAGCAATCCTCCCCTGAGCAAGTGGAGTCCGTTAGGCGGAGGCGTCCGTGTGAAAGGGGCCTAACTTGCACATTTTCACTGGCAAGTTGTACACTTGCAGAGCACTTGAAGCACAAGTTCTAGTTGACACTTTTCCAATGTGTAGCAAATTTGCGTAGCAAGTCTCTAGCAAGAGCAAAGTTGCAGTGGTGAGTCTACAGCAAGAGCTCTGCAAGTCTACAGCATCAAAATTCAGCCACAGTGACCCCTGTGGTGGGATGACTATTGCACAACATAACTGAACCAGAACTTGCAGCAGACTTGCAGAATGTTTGCCAAGAATGTTGATCTGGAGTCATACAATGCGGACTTGATGCAATGGTGCAACAAACTTGTGAAGCCTGGCAAGTCTAGGTAAGATAGCTAGCAAATAGCTAAGCAAGTCATTTTCAAGTTTGCAGCACAATTTGCTCGCTATCTTTGTTTTCAATCGGAAGCACTGTCATTTTCTTTACAATACAATATGGCTGCCTGGAGGTGTTCTGTACACGGATGGTGTACAGATCACCCCCAGAAATTTAATTTCCTGTTTGTGTGATTGGCTCACTGATTTTCCCAGAAGTCGGCACTAAGATACAAGCCAAATTTCAGGCATCCTCTGCAACAAAAATGTAAGTTAAAGAGAAATCACGTCTAAATGAAATGCAGACCCTGCCACTTTCGTTATTAGAACCCTGCGAGTGCAGCAGCTAATTGATAATTATGAAATCACTCCTTCACATTCATTTTGCACATGGACACAGTCAAACATCTATTTTTGCAGAAGAAAAAAAAGGTAGGGATTGGCAAAAAAAAGTCTGTTAAAATCCTTACAATGTACATAGACATACATACACAGAGCTGCGGCTCGGGTGCGTCGGGCAGGTGGAATTCCCGCTTAATTTCAGCCAGCTGAGCACTGGCTGTGTATGACTGCCTGAAATGGCTACAGACTCTTCTGGCCTGCTTTAGCACATCTTGCAACCCCGGGGACAGGAGGTTTGAGCCATTATCGGACATCACCATTTCTGGCTCCAGCTGGCGTGGTGTGAAACCACCTCTGGGCCTGTCCCTGCAGAGCTGCAAGAATCTCTGCTCCGGTGTGGTCCTTGTCCCCTAAACACACCAGTTGAAGCACTGCATGGCACCTTTTAACCTGACTCTGGGAGAAGCCCTTTGAACACTTAGCCCGGGTTCACACCTATGCGAATTAGATGCGGCTTACACCGCATCTAATTCGCAGGACATTTTAAAATACATTCATATGAATGCATCTGGTTCACATATGTGCATTGCATTCGCACTGCGCATTGCACAAAAAACGTGTGCGTTTTTTGGGCATTGCGGTGCGAACTACAAGCCTATTATCTCCTATGGGAACGCATCTGATTCGCAGATGCATTGCGTTCTGAACAAGGATTTTCTCTTTCTCCTCACTACACCTCCCCCTCTCCCCCCCCCCCTCCCTCCCCCTCTCCCTGCTCTCTAATCCTGAGCAAAAACGCAATGAATCCGTTGAACAGGAGATTGTTATCTCCCCAGTGAAACCTGAGCTTCAATTCGCACCGCACATGTGTGAAACCAGGCTTAGGGTACCTGATGTTCGTAGGACAATTCTGCAGAGGAGGGCATGGAGGTGGCAGAGGAGGGGGTAGAGCTCCCAGGTCTGGCATCATCACCACCAGTTGTATGGAGATGTGGGGGCACAACAAGCTGCAGCAACGAGCCCTGTGCTGCATGAGTTGCAAGCAGCGTTACCCAGTGTGCTGTGAACAAAATATATCATCCCTGCCCATATTTGCTGGACCACGTGTCAGCAGTAAGGTGGATTTTATGGCTGACTGCCTTGCCCAATGATGCCATAAAATTCCCTTCCACGTGATGGTAGAGAGATGAAACTGCCTTACGTGAAAAGTAGTAGCGACTGGGAACCTGCCATTCTGGTACAGTACATTGTGCGAATTCACGGAACGGCAAAATCCTCCTGGCTGAAAGGCAGAAGTTGGAGAGCCAACAGCTTTGACAAGCTTGCATTCAGATGCTGAGCATGTGGGTGGCAGGGACTGTATTGTTTTTTCCGCTGCAGCAGATGGGGCAGAGAAATTTGCCGGCTTACAGTCTACAGCTGGTGGTGTGTTGTTGGCAGATGTGCTGCTAGGACCGGAGACACCCTGTGCTATACCATCATCCCTGTCAGTGGAGGCTGCTGAGAGGTAATGACTCGGTATCGCATGGGCAGACTGAAGTGGGTAAGGAGGACGAGGGACAGATTTGTACCCCTTTTGTGTGGCTTTTAGGTGCTCTTGCCAACGGGACATTAAATGCCTTGTTAAGTATGTGGTACCCAAATGGTTGGTGTTTTTGCATCGTTTGATGTGCCTGAGACAGTTTGCAGATAGCAACAGTGCGATCTGCTGCAGATGTGCTGAAAAAGGCCCAGACAGCTGAGCTTTGGGGGGTGGGCCAGGAGATAACAGCTGCAGAATGTTATGGAATAGGGTGGCTGCTCTCTACTCTTTCTTGACGTTGGCCTCCTTGGGGTTGTGCCGCCTCACCTTCAGTTTCCTCCTTTGCTCTCTCTGGCACCCAAGTCGCATCAGTGACCTCATCATCATCATCTCCATCTCCTCCATCTTCATAATTACCACTGGAGACAATTTGGCAATACGCTGCGGCTTGGGGAACATGAATGCCAATATGTCTACCAGTGTTCCTCCCTCTCTCTAGGCTCATTTTCCTGTCATCCTCAGCCTCAGAACCAACATCTGAATCCAGTAATGGCTGGGCATCATCAAGGCCTAAGTGGCTGATGCTGTGGTCAAATAACTCAGCTGACTCCTCAATGGCTGATGTTGGGGCTATGACAGGAATAGATGTGGACAAAGAGGCAGGTTTATGCACTCTGGCAACTGCAGGGGACTGCACACTTGTCTCTGCTTGCATGACAGAGGATGAGGAAGGTTTAGTAAGCCAGTCCACCACCACCTCTGCATGCTTGTGGCTGGATAGCACAGGCAAACTCACTAAACAGGGTAAATGATGCCCTGCCTGAGGAGTGACCACCACGTCCACCTTTTCCTGTGGACACATTTGTTGCTGGCCCCCTTACAGTGCCAAGGGAACGTCTGCCTCTCCTTGTTGTCCTCCCAGACATTATTTGGAGGGAGGGGGCGGTGCTTATAAGCAAATGTAAAGAAGAAGTTTAGATCTGTACGTAGATGCACTTTATTCAATGTAAAGTGTTGTTTGGTGCACTTTAATTTGAGTACTCACACTACACAGACACACTCCACGGATACCCTATAATATACTGCAATATAATGCGCCAAATGTACAGTGACGCACAGAACTATATGGCGTTAAACTGGCAGTAAACGCACACAGAAGTAAATGGCATTAAACTGGCAGTAATGCAATCAGACGGTGTTCAACCGTCACTACACTGACGCTATCTGAACTGTCCCTGCTTTAGCTATACACTAATGTCAAGATTACTGACACGGTCTCACTACACTACAGTGAAACTATCTGAGCTGTCCCTACTCTAGCTGCACACTATGCAAAGCTGAATGATGGTCCTCCTCACTACACTCACATGATCGCTAAACTAACACTAAACTAATATTCTACACTGACAATTAAAGCAAAATAGCACAGTATAGCACACTAACTAATAGCGCTGAACAGAGCCCTGTTCTATCTCTTTCAATGCCGAAATCACACTGAAAATGGCTGCCATTGAAAGAATACTTTTATACTGTGGGGCGGGAATGAGCCATGATTTGATAAAGTCACGATGACAGTGTCCAATCATGACTCTGACAGTGCTCTGTGCCCTGATTGGCTGAAGCTTTCACTGCTTCAGGCAATCGGGGCTTGCAATACACTGTTCAGCGCCACAATGCATTGTGGTCAGTTCGGGGGGGGGGTCGAAAAACCCGTTTGTTCTGCTGTTCGCCGAACAACGAAAGTTCGGGCCGAACCATTTGCCCATCCCTACAGAATACCCATGCAAAGTCCTGGAGAAGTGGGAGGCAAATATAGGTGTTTTAAATTATGGAAAAAATTAAGAGGCCTTACAATCGAGTCATTAGAGTTCTTTGAACGCCTCCCAAAACTCCCTCAATTGCACATTCTAATTCTTGTACATCACACCCCTATTAAGCTGTATAAAATGGGCTTAGTGCCAGACGCTATTTGTTGTAGGTGTCTTAGAGGACATGAAAATTTAATACACTTGTTATGGGGCTGTTCTAAGTTCCATAGATACTGGATTCAAGTTGGGGACTGGATTAATGGTGCCTTTGTGTGCTTTGTATTTTAGGTGCTTTAGAAGGAGTTGTCTTATCTGATCACACTAGAGAAGCAGTATCTAGGGCTCTGTTCCAGGCCTGTAAACTTATCCTTACTTTAAGGAGTTGGTATTCCATATGGGAGATACTTTGGGGTTGATTTCCTAAAACTGGAGAGCGCAAAATCTGGTGCAGCTCATGTCTGAAGTGACGAAACGCGTTGGGATGTGGCTACATGGCAACGCTGGGACGGTGACCCCATATGTACGAAGGAAACTATGAGGAGATCGCAACATTGAGTCACCTGGCATGTTTGGAGTTTTAACAAAGCGATTTTGAATCTTTTATGATGTAAGTACATTACTTTTAATAAACCGATTACCTTAAGGTGTTTTTACACTATTGGAGGCTCTCAATTTCTATCCCCACATGTGGAGAGTGTATTTATTAATCTGGATGGAGATTGGCGTGTAAAAGCGGCTCTTCAATAACATCTAATAAGGCGAAATTTGCCAGACACGAGAGTGAATGGCAACAGCATCTGGTGAGCTTTATTCTTAAGGGAGTGGAATTGGCACACGTCACTTTTGTGAAGGATTTTGGTGGATCAATGAGATTTCGTTTCACTATTTTTTCATCACTTTAATTTGGACTGTATTACCATATTGATTTGCATATGTTGGAGCATATATATTTTTTGGATATGCCATATGGACACTTTTTTATTATGTATGGATGTTTTATGTTGATCATTTCACAATGTTAATATTTAGGAGTTTTGTAGATTCGTGCGCTACTGTGGAATTATTTGTCACGCTCTCTTTTTTTACATTGACAATTGTTTCACCTCATTTGCATGTTTATTGAATAATAAGTGGCAGCACAGATAGGTGTTTTTCATTAGCGCAGTGCGCACACATATAAATTAATATTATTGTTATTATTGCTGAATTCATGCTGATAATAAAGAGCTCACCTTCTATCAAGGAAACTGAGAATTCTGACAGCCCAGAGGCTTGTCATTCCACCACCAGCCTTAGAAAGGGTCTGCATACTACTGCTTCCTAAATGAGGCTTATTCAGTAAAACCGTACTATTAGCAATGTCCACACATCAGTATCTATAATAAACAATTACAAACCCTGGGCTGGATTAAGTGATTAGTTTTTTTATGGGTTTCCACAACTGCATTTTACTTCTTACACTGTTTATTAAATAGCCCAACCCCAACCTTTTATTTTTATTCTATATAGCACAAGTAAGGATTATGCCGCGTACACACGACCGGACTTTACGGCATACTTGGTTTGGCGGACCGGAGACAGTCGGACAATTTGATCGTGTGTGAGCTCCAGCTGACTTTTTTTCTCCAAAAGTTCGACGGACCTAGAAATGAAACATGTTTCAAATCTTTTCGACGGACTCGAGTTCGGTCGAAAAGTCGGCTCGTCTGTATGCTAGTCCGACGGACAAAAACCGACGCTAGGGCAGCTATTGGCTACTGGCTATGAACTTCCTTGTTTTAGTCCGGTCGTACGTCATCACGTACGAATCCGTCGGACTTTGGTTGATCGTGTGTAGGAAAGTCTGTTGTAAAGTCCGTTGAAAGGTCAGCAGGACAAAGTCTGCCGTAAAGTCCGCTCGTGTGTACACGGCATTAGAGCCTCTGTCAGATTTTAAATGTTCTCTATGACCTCATTGAAGACCTTTATTACCTTCTCTGTCTGATAAGTGTTCCCTGAATAGAAAGTAATGATAAAATAATCACAATGGGATCCCGGAGAGCAATAAATACCCATTATACAAAAACACTTGTTTGTATTGCTGTTTATTGTGTTCAGGTTATGTTTACTATTTACATCTCATCAACTCATACTGAGAAATTAAGCAAAACAGAACATGCAAAAAAATGTATATAACAAGCAACAAAGATAGTCAGGTGCCTGCTAGGAGGGACAACACTGAGGAATGAGCTAGAAAATTCCAATCCTGTAGAACTTGGCTGCTAGGAATTACTCCAGGGAAGGAGTGACACAAGAGACCTGCAAAGAAATTCCCACTGATGTCAATATATAATCCACTTTAGCCAGTAGCTAAAAACATACCTCCCAACTTTTTGAGATGGGAATGAGGGACACCTACTAGCAAAAGTATGTAGGCATAGGACATGCCCCCTGGCCACACCCCCTTAAAGAAGAATTACCCCTAAAAAAAATTAGTTAAACCCACAAGGGCTTTTTTTTTACCACTACTATTCCTTTATATTGGCTTTTGAAATTCACAAATGTAGAAATTTTGAATTTGAATGAAAGGTTTAGCAACGGGAAGCTTTTTTTGAAGGATAAATAGTGCATTTTATTATAAGATCAGACCAAAATGAGGGACAAATGAGGAGGAAAGAGGGACTTTGTACCAAATCAGGGACAGTCCCTCGAAATCACGGACAGTTGAGAGCTATGGCTAAAAATGCTTCCATGCGCTCAGATGGAGGAGTCCTGGATGTGTCTCTGTGCCTGCCAGTTCCAGCATAGATGTGCAATGGCTGGACTGGATCAATGGGTCATAGGCAGGTGTCACAGGGAGCAAGGAATAGTGCCAGGGAGAGAAACGGCCACAGAGAGCTGTGACAGGTCTTCCTGCAGCGACACCAAGCAGGAGCGGCTGCTAGCTATGACTTCCCTCGCTGTGCCGGAGGAACAGAGCGGAGGCTAGTGGAAGGAATGAAGCAGAGGACATCTGGGTGGCAAGCCGATAGCGTGGTCCCTTCACGACATGTTTTGCGCTCCTGCGCCTTGTCAAGTCATGCGGCGGGATGGACTAACAGGGAAATTAAAGGTAAGGGACCAGAAAACTCACAAGGCATGGGGCAGTGTGATTGGTTGTAGACACATCTCAGACTCTTCCCTCTGCGAAGAATGGCCTTGCAGTTTCAGCTCCATTTATAATAACCATTTACTTATGGATGACAATGTATAGAAAATATATATATATATATTTTTTGATAAGCAAAATATTCAAACCTCATTGAACATAATTCTTCTTTAAATATCTAGAACCAGGGCTTTTTTGTCAGCGGGAACGTGGGGGATCGCAGTTCCGGCACCTCCAGCACTGAGTGTATGTAATGGCAAGGGGAGCTGGGGTGTTCTATTGATGCTTGCTACTGGTGAATCTATTGTTGCTGGAGGGAATCTATTTTTTGAGGGGGTCTATTGTAGCTGGGGAGGTCTTTTGTTGCTGGTGAGGGTAAATTGTTGCTAGGGGTGGGTGTTATGTTGCTGGGGGGTCAATCGTTTCTGGGAGGAATCTACTGTTGAGGAAGGGGTCTATTGCTGCTGGCTGTTGGGAGTCTATTGTTGCTGGGGTGGATCTATTTTTGCTGGGGGGTGGTCCATTGTTGCTAGTTACAGGGACTCTATTTTACTGTTTTTCTTGGTGTCATGAACAAATTACATGCAAATTACTTAGCACCACAAAATGATACTTGGTTCTGTATTCTCAAAAGGGGCAATACTGGGAGGTTGGGAGGGGGTAGAACCATGAAACGGTGCTCATAGCTGGGTAGGGTGCAGAGACAAGGGGTGACTCAGAAGGGAGAAGTTCCTGCACCTATTCTCTGAGAAAAAAGTCCTGTCTAGAACTATATGCAAACAAAGTATAGAATATAGTATGTAAATATATTAAATTAAAAAAGGTTGTAAGATTAAAAAAAAAAATTATATATATATATATATATATATATATATATATAAACAATTGTGTGATATCAAAGAATTATTAGATACACACTCTTCATACCGTGAGAGTCCACGCACATGCATGTGCTGCTAAAATACAAAAATAGTGGTAGTGGATGCCTTATGATGGCTCAAGTCTAATGTTCATAACTTGGTGTTCAAAGGGGAGGGTGTAGGATATTTATATTAGATTATTTGTCTTTAATTCTTCATTTAAACCATTAGGGGACAAGGTATTTAATCTAAAAATCCAAAAGGCCTCCTTTTTACAAAGTAAGGCAAATTTATCATTATCATTTAGGGTCCTGTATGAAATGTATTCAATCGCCATGACCTCAAGACATTTGATGTCCATGTAATGTTGTAAAAAAAATGTCAAGGGATGCTGTGCTTATCACATCCACCCTTGATAAACCTATGCTCGCCCACACAATGTACGTATGTGCGACCGACATATAGTAGAACAAAATATTACAGCGCACACATGCAAAAAAGACATTTACCTCCTGCAAGGCTATTTAAAACACCTAGACATTTTCAAAAAACATTATAAAAAAATATGGGGATTTGGTCACACTATATTGCTATATGGTGCTTAAGCCCACTTACTGCGACAAAGTACCCCATGGTTAGTTGGTCCTACACTATCCATAGAATGGGAGATCCTGCTTGTCTGAACCATGGGAGCAATACATTCCTCTATATGGGAGAACTAAAGGTCTCCACCTATGACACAGGTGGACACTGAGAGGCACTGGTGAGGGAGTGGGGTGCTCCTGCCCAAAAGGATTTGGTCAGAATCCATACAATAGACAAACAAGATATTTTGGGGGCACTCTCTAAAAGATGCATTAAAGATGGTGCAACCACATATAGTAGGTTAAATGGGCATATATCACAATTTCAGAAGAGCAAGTGATGAACTGCTTAAAGGGTTACTAAACCCTCATGTTTTTTTTTCTTTAATAATTGACATATCAAACTTGCCTCCACTGTGCAGTTCGATTTGCATAGAGTAGCCCCAATCTTCCTCTTCTGGGGTCCCTCAACGGCGCTAGTAGCTCCTGCCCGCATTGGGAAACCACCTAGGAGAAGCGATCTCCTTGGGGATACCCATGCGGGCGCGCTCCCGAGTCCAGCTTCTGCATCCATAGACACAGAAAGCCGGAATTGGCCCCGCCCACGCCGCCCACATCATTGGATTTGATTGACAGCAGCAGGAGCCAAAGGCTGTGCTGCTATCAATCTATCCAATCAGGACACGAGACACCAGCTAGAGCTGGTGTGCTCATTCTCAGCCGGAGAAAGACAGGTTTCAGGTAAGTAGAAGGGGGGCATTGGGGGGCTGGTACATGACAGGAGGTTTTTCACCTTAATGCATAGAATGCATTAAGGTGAAAAACCATGAGATTTTACAACCCCCTTGATTGTAAACACCTGACCCTCTTTGTCGGAAAAGCTTATTTTCCATGGGAGATGAACTGACAAGTAAGACGACCTCTCTTGAGACACTCCGGTCACTGTGATCAAAAGAAGAGCGGATGTCTGTGGCATGTTCTTTTGGATGGGATTTTAGTTTACTTGGTGCAATTGAGTTTTTGAGTATTTTAGATTTTCTGAAAGTGACCTGGGGGGCATCAGGTATGATATTCGTTACCTTAGGATCTAGCTGTAGGATGCTCCAGTGTTTACTGACAGCCTGCGTAATTTTTTTTTTCTTATCGTTGTAACCTGTAACAAATCTATTTATTGTAGTCGTCTTCTTTCGTATAGTTGTGGCGTAGCCTTTGAAATTGGCCTCCTGGGATATTCTTATGCCAAGAGGGCTGATGACAGCTTGTGTAAGTATGAATTACCACTAGTTGGTTTGCAGTGGTTTTGGGAGATGATGTTGCCTTGTTCATGCAAAAGTTCTAAATTCAAAAAAATGAGTGTATTAGGATCTATGACATGTGTGAATTTCAGTCCAAGGTGATTGTGATTGCAATGGGAAATGAAGGAGGAAAACTGTTCAACTGTACCATTCCAGATGATAAGAACATGATCAATGTACAGACCATAGTACACAATGTAACGGGCAAAGGGATTGTGGCTCCATGAATGAATAATAATGAATAATTCCTCCCAGTACCTCATTGTGATGTTGGCATAACCGGGGGACAAAATTTAACCCATAACCGTGCCTTGGAGCTGAAGATAAAACTGGTCTAAAAATGTAAAATTGTGTTGCAGACAAACTTCAGTCCCTTTAATCAAGAATTGAAGGGCTCACTGTCTGGAGTTGATAGGTCTTTATAAAGAAAATACTGTAAGGCAATTAGGCCTACTGCATGTGGGATAGATGTATAAAGTGAACATACATCTAAAGAGGCCCACATGCAATCCTCTTTCCAGGTGTATGATTTTAAAGCGGGGGTCCACCCTAAAAAAAAAAAAAAAAAAAAAAAAATACATAAAAACGCTCCTTTAAATACATTAAAAAAAAAATTTACTTACCAGAAATGCCTGTTGCTAGGCAGATCGTCCTAATCTGCCACTTCCTATTCCAGAGATCTTCAGTCTTCTCCTCCTCGCGTTGATTTCTGGGAAATTTGGGCACGGTGTCTTCTGGGACCTGTGTGTGTCACAGAAGGCAGCCGCCCATTCAGAAATTGCCGGGGGACTCGCGCATGCACAGTAGGAAACGGGCAGTGAAGCTGCAAGAATCCACTGCCTGTTTCCTTTAGTGAGGATGGAGGCACCGGCACACGATAAGAGGGACGGATCGGCCTCGGGGGGGTGACATCGCGGGTGCCCTGGACAGGTAAGTGTCCTTATTAAAAGTCAGCAGCTACAGTGTTTGTAACTGCTGACTAAAAAAACAATTTACGGCTAGTACACCCCTTTACTATGTCAAAAACGTGGCTGGAATCTCTTATGTAAGCAGGGGGGTTGGCAACAATGGGCTGGAGAAAGAAATCTATATAGTGTGAAAATCCACTTGTGAAGCTGTTTGTGCTAGCCACAATGGGATGGCCTGGGGGGTGCGTCAAAGACTTGTGAACCTTCGGGAGGTGATAAAAGTACACAGAAGCAGGACACGGGAGCATGCCCGCACGGCTGACCACGAAGGAGAGCGCTTCTCCGACGGGGCACTCAGGAAGAGGAGGAACCAGGAGTGCCGCGGAGTGAACCCCAGAAGAGGAGGATTGGGGCCACTCTGTGCATAACCAACTGCACAGCAGAGGTAAATATGACATGTTTGTTTTTGTTTTTTTTAAACTGAACCTTTACAACCCCTTTAAACGGCAAAGTGCTTGTGCTGTATAATTTGACCTATTGTATGATGTAAAATTCCTGGTTGATCCTGCCTGTTCCTGTGTCCCCCTCTGTGTGCTGACCACGGTAATCATGGCTGCTGATCCATGATAATGTGGTCAGTTTAGATGCCTCCATCATCCCGCTGTCTGCTCTCTGTGCTCTGAGTCTCTCCCCCTCTCTCCCTGCCTGTCAGCTCCGAAGCCTGTGTGTGAGCCGATTTCCTTCCCACCCCTCCCCTCCTGCTGCTCTTCCCTGTACTATTTATAAATAACTGCCATCCCCTCTGTTTTATCAAAATCTAAAGTACTGTGTGTCCGTTTTTTTGAAAATGCTAATCTTAAATAACTTTTCTCACAGCACCGATGTGCGGTCACGTGACCTTCCTCTGCTGGCCAGCTGACATCAGAGGGTTATCTCAGCCCCTCCTTCCGCATTCCTTCGATCGGGGAAGGAGAGCAGAGGAAAGTCACGAGACTGCACATCAGTGCTGTGAGAGGAGGTATTGGTATTTAGGATTAGAATTTTTTAAAAAACGGACACACGTTACCTTAGATCTTGATAAAACAGAGGGGATGGCAGTTATTTATCATCCTGACTTTACAACCACTTTAACTCCACTTTTGTTGAGAAAACAAAAACAAATATACACTGCATGGATTTTAACTTTGTAGCAGATTCCTACCTTTTGTGGCTGTGAAGAAATAGCTCTTTGTTTCACCAGATTGAACGCATACTCATTCTGCATAGGAGGGTCCGGTTCATTACGAATAAGCTGATGGACTTTCTGTGGTCTGATGAGGAAAGTTGCAGTGTCTGCAGCATCCCTTTAGAGTTGATGAACCCTTGGGGTTAACACTTAAGACTTGCATTGAATGTGCATGCTGGACACACCTAGGCAGTTTCATACAACAAATGTAGCATTTGTTTTAGGATTCCAAAAGAAACCATATTTAATATGTAGCTCTTCATCTTTTGATAGATCAGCAAACGTAGTAGGCCTCACATGATATTGTCATTCCACCAGGCAACTTGCGAATGTTCCACAGATGTAAGCCAAAAGTAACCATTCTTGACCCAGTGTCACTGACAAGTTTAAGGGCATCGTAGCATGAAGGTCTTCATTGAATCTAATGGCTAATTTGCTTATGTGCAGCCATATAAATGCACAGGAAAGTATTAACTGGCCTTTAAAGTGGATGAAAACACAATTCATGAAGTTTGTCCTAGGCACATATATCTGTAGTGTTTGTGCATCTCTCTCCAAAGCCCAGAGTCCCGTGTCTTTCTGCTGTTTCATCCCTCTGTTATCAGCATGATAACTTAAGTTCTCCAAGACAGAGGATAAAACCAGCCTGAGATTTGTGTCCGGGGGGGTGCTATAAATAGATTAGCAGAGAGCTTGTCTTGTCAGAGTACAGCTCTGCAAGTATCTTCATTCTTCTGCCTACCTATGTGGGGGGGGGGGGCTTTCCTCCAATCAGCTGTCACACAGTGTAAGCCAAGATTCCACTCCTACTGCTGCATGGGGAAGTAGAAATTCTAACACATGTAATAATTCTGAAGATTATAGCAAGCTGAAGACAGCAGCTATACATGTAAAACTTATGTAGGAGGATTTGTTTCATCCCTGTGTATCACTTCACTGGTTATATACTGAGTCTGGCTGCAACCATTTTAACTGTGGGCAGCTGAAGCTGCTGCCTGTTCACTTCCTGGATTTACACAGACACAGAGAGGCACACCTCCAGCTCTGCAGCTCTCATTGGCCCTCTTATGACTCATCCCCCCACCCTCCTCCCTTCCTGGAAAACTCTGACAAGTGTGAGAGAGAGAGCTGTGTATGATGTCATAAGCCTAGGCTTTTTACCAGACAAGAAACAGGAAGTGGACTGTGTAAAGTAGACATGTGCACTGACAAAAAATGTGTTTGTTTTCATTTAATTCGTTTTTTTGCTTTTTTCGGAAATCCAAAAATTCGGATTTTCGAATTTCCAAATGTTCGAGTTATCGAATTTCTGAAAATTCGAACATTTTAAAATTCGGAAATTTACGAATTTCCTCATTTAAAATTTTCAAATTTCCTCATTTAAAATTTTTAAATTTCCTCATTTAGAATTTTTGAAATTCCTCATTTCGAATTTCTTCATTTTGAATTATCGAATTTCTGCATTTCGAATTTTCGAATTTCTGCATTTCCAAACTTCTAAATTTACGAAATTTAGAATTTCCGAATTTCCAAAATTCCGAATTTCCTAAATTTCAAATTTTCGGAAATTTGGAATTAACGAATTTGTCAAAATTCGTTAAACAATTTCGGAACTAAACGAATTGCACATGTCTAGTATAAAGTATTTACTGGCAGAAAAAAAATTTTTACTATCCAAAGTTAAAACAACAAGGGTAGAAGATTTAATAGATGGAAAGATGAAAAAATGACTGAAGGTCCACTTTAAGCTTCCTTAAAAGCAGTAATAAGCCACGCCTTTAAAAAAAAATAAAAATAACCCTGCAAGACAAGGCATAATGTGCTAGTATGCATCACATACTAGCACATTATGAAATACTTACCTTAGAACGAAGCTCTCCAGTGTCGGACTGTCACCGCTGACAGGGATTCCATCTTCACCCGGTCTTCCTTCTGGATTTGAGTGCTCCAGCCGCCGAGCCACGATGACGTTACTCCTGCGCGTGCACGTGGGCGTCACGGCCGTGGCACAGAGCTCTGAAGGGACTACACGGGTATGCCAACCTTCAGAGCGCATGCCTCAGTGAGGTCACTGGCTGCATGCGGTGTGAATATCCCCTAACCATGTAAGTTTAGGAGAAATTCACTGTTCCTACAGGTAGGCCTTATTATAGGCCTTATTATGGGCTTTCCTGTAGGTACAAGTGCAACAAAAAGAGTTTACTTCCCCTTTAAACAAACCATTATGAATGCATTTGAATTAAGTTGTTTAAGATCTATTCATTTATGCATTGAATATATAATATCTGCGCGGTCTCTATTTTGTCTTCCTCTAAGCTATAACTGAATTGCTTTTCTCAGCCTTTTCGGTAACATGAAGTGACAACACATTGATGTAAATGGTACACATCCAATCAGTCATGTGGGGGATGATTGTGCTCAAGCAGTAATTTGAACCGACATCACTATAAAGTGATCTAGTGAAGTCAGATACGTATTATTGGTTGGTTGCCTGTTCCCCAAAACAGCACATCCTCCAACTACAGTACAGCCGGTGTTGATGAATATTTTTTTTTTTTTTTTTTAATGATTCGAAATCCATGCCTACTAATATACTGTAGCAGAAAAAAAAGGAACTCCAGCCAATGGATGTGATACTGTTATGCCGTATTCACTAACATTGGCTTAACCAGCCCTTCTTAAACTATTTCAAGCAGTTAAGCACAGTGCAGATCTGTTGTATTTGGCCCTTGAAATGTGTTAGATTTTTTCTGCTATGAATACATTTTATCATTAACAACCTTGGACATTTGTTTGGCTCTCCCATTGGATTATACACAATAGAGCTGCATGATTAATCGTCAAGAATCGTTATCGCGATTTTTTTCCCCCATTGCGATCTTGACAAAAGTGTTTCACGATTCTTGCTATGCAAAGAATTCTCTCTGCTCTTCTGAAGCCACAGCCCTCAAAAGAAAGGGAGAAAAAAAAAAACAGGCAGTCTGCCAAGAATCACAACATTCTTTAACAGTGGAACTAAGTATAAACATTGTAACAATTTGTCAGTGGAATAGACTTTGTGTGTCCTAAGTATTCAGACCCTTTGCTCAGTATTTAGTAGAAGCACCCTTTTGATCTAATACAGCCATGAGTCTTTTTGGTAAAGATGCAACAAGTTTTTCACACCTGGATTTGGGGATCCTCTGCCATTCCTCCTTGCAGATCCTCTCCAGTTCTGTCAGGTTGGATGGTAAACGTTGGTGGACGGCCATTTTTAGGTCTCTCCAGAGATGCTCAATTGGGTTTAAGTCAGGGCTCTGGCTGGGCCATTCAAGAACAGTCACGGAGTTTTTGTGAAGCCACTCCTTCATTATTTTAGCTGTGTGCTTAGGGTCATTGTCTTGTTAGAAGGTAAACCTTCGGCCCAGTCTGAGGTCCTGAGCGCTCTGGAGAAGGTTTTCGTCCAGGATATCCCTGTACTTGGCCGCATTCATCTTTCCCTCAATTGCAACCAGTCGTCCTGTCCCTGCAGCTGAAAAACACCCCCACAGCATGATGCTGCCACCACCATGCTTCACTGTTGGGACTGTATTGGACAGGTGATGAGCCGTGCCTGGTTTTCTCCACACATACCGCTTAGAATTAAGGCCAAAAAGTTCTATCTTGGTCTCATTAGACCAGAGAATCTTATTTCTCACCATCTTGGAGTCCTTCAGGTGTTTTTTAGCAAACTCCTTGTGGGCTTTCATATGTCTTGCACTGAGGAGAGGCTTCCGTCGGACCACTCTGCCATAAAGCCACGACTGGTGGAGGGCTGCAGTGATGGTTGACTTTCTACAACTTTCTCCCATCTCCCGACTGCATCTCTGAAGTTCAGCCACAGTGATCTTTGGGTTCTTCTTTACCTATCTCACCAAGGCTCTTCTCCCCCGATAGCTCAGTTTGGCCGGACGGCCAGCTCTAGGAAGGGTTCTGGTCATCCCAAACGTCTTCCATTTAAGGATTATGGAGGCCACTGTGCTCTTAGGAACCTTAAGTGCAGCAGAAATTTTTTTGTAACCTTGGCCAGATCTGTGCCTTGCCACAATTCTGTCTCTGAGCTCTTCAGGCAGTTCCTTTGACCTCATGATTCTCATTTGCTCTGACATGCACTGTGAGCTGTAAGGTCTTATATAGACAGGTGTGTGGCTTTCCTAATCAAGTCCAATCAGTATAATCAAACACAGCTGGACTCAAATGAAGGTGTAGAACCATCTCAAGGATGATCAGAAGAAATGGACAGCACCTGAGTTAAATATATGAGTGTCACAGCAAAGGGTCTGAATACTTAGGACCATGTGATATTTCAGTTTTTCTTTTTTAATAAATCTGCAAAAATGTCAACAATTCTGTGTTTTTCTGTCAATATGGGGTGCTGTGTGTACATTAATGAGGAAAAAAATGAACTTAAATGATTTTAGCAAATGGCTGCAATATAACAAAGAGTGAAAATTTTAAGGGGGTCTGAATACTTTCCGTCCCCACTGTGTATATATATTTTTAGTAGAGACCCTAGAGCAGGGATCCTCAAACTACGGCCCTCCAGGTGTTGTAGAACTACACATCCCATGAGGCATTGTAAAAATCTGACATTCACAGACATGACTAGGCATGATGGGAATTGTAGTTCCTGAACACCTGGAGGGCCGCAGTTTGAAGACCCCTGCCCTAGAGAATAAAATGGTTGTTGCAATATTTTATGTCATACTATTTGCGCAGCGGAATTTCAAATTCAATTTTTTTTTGGAAAAATTACTTCAATGAATAAAAAAAAAAAAAAAAAAAAACTAACCAGTAAAGTTAGCCCAATTTTTTTGTATAATGTGAAAGATTTTATGTCACGAGAATCGTGATCTTTTTATTCCAACCAAAAAAATCGTGATTCTCATTTTGGCCAGAATCGTGCAGCTCTAATACACAATATTGTCAAAAGTATTGGGACACCTGCCTTTACACGCTCATGAACTGTAATGGCATCTCAGTCTTATTCCATAGGGTTCAATATTGAGTTGGCCCACCCTTTGCAGCTTCAACTCTTCTGGGAAGGCTGTTCACAAGGTGTAGGAGTGTGTCTATGGGAATGTTTGACCATTCTTCCAGAAGCGCATTTGTAAGGTCAGGCACTGATGTTGGATGAGAAGGCCTGGCTTGCAGTCTCTGCTCTAATTCATCCCAAAGGTGTTTCCAACATGGCTGAGCACCAATGCACAAACAAGATCTATAAATGCATGGATGAGCGAGTTTGGGGTGAAGGAACTTGACTGGCCTGTACAGAGTTCTGACCTCAACCCGATAGAACACCTTTGGGATGAATTAGAACGGAGACTGCAAGCCAGACCTTCTCGTCCAACATCAGCGCCTGACCTCACACATGAGCTTCTGGAAGAATGGTCAAACATTCCCATAGACACACTCCTAAACCTTGTGGTCAGCCTTCCCAGAAGAGTTGAAGCTGTTATAGATGTCAGGCACTGATGTGGATGAGAAGGCCTGGCTCGCAGTCTCCGCTCTAATTCATCCCAAAGGTATTCTATCAGGTTGAGGTCAGGACTTTGTGCAGGCCAGTCAAGTTTCTCCACCCCAAACTCGCTCATCCATGTCTTTATGGACCTTTGCTTTGTGCACTGGTGCAAATCATTTGGTGGAGGGGGGGATTATGGTGTATAAACAAAAAAGTCAGTGCTACTACCCATACATCACGTAGAAAGCAGAGATCCCGGGTGCTCGATCCACAGTCGCTGGCTGAGTAGGGAAATGAGGAAAAGATGATCTGCACTCCGATGATTGCTCTTAAAAAGTGTAATATTTATTGACAAGCCACAGTGACCAAACGCAAATGAGAACAGTTGACGCGTTTCAGCCTATAAGGCCTTAGTCATAACCACATTACAGACATGAAACTTTGAAAATAAATAGTAGCTCCAAGGATCACTGGCTCCACCCATTAATTGTCTTAATTGACTACAGGCAATGATCCAAAAAAGGAGAATCGGCTATAGTGCATATTGGGTGATCCATATGTATGCCACTAATTGTCACACACCTTATAGTGATAATAAGTACACACTCATGCACACTCATGCACATATACATGATTAAAACACACCATGAAATACAAAAAACATTTGATACAAAAAGTAAAAAATAAAAATAATAATCCAGGTATGTGAAAAAAGACACCAGAGGAGGAAAAGAGAGAAAGAGAGAGGAGGCTCTGGGGACAGGCATGCTTAATGTAAGTGCAAGTCCAGATCCCACCTCAGGTTTAACCCCTGAGGCGATCTACTTTTTAATCCAGTAGCCTTCTCTCCCTATCACCTCCTCTGGACGAGTGAGACAACCGTTCTATTCCTCTAAAGCGGAAAGAGGAGAGATCGCCCTGGTGACATTCCCCAAAGTGACACGTTGCATTCAAAATATTTCTAGCATTTGGGTCATAGTAATCTATTTATATGACCACTGATTGAAGCTTGAAAAACATGACACTGATGACAGATGACACTAATATGTGGCACTGATGACCGATGGCACTAATACGTGGCACTGATGACATGTGGAACTGATGACAGATGGCACTAATACGTGGCACAGATGACACCTGACACTGATAACAGATGGCACGTGACACTGACAGGTGGCATTGATGACAGATGGCACTGATACTGACAGGTGGCACTGGGGGGACAGGTGGCACTGGGGACAGGTGGCACTAATAGGTGGCACTGGGGACAGATGGGGACATTTGGCACTGATAGGTGGCACTGGGGACAGATGGCGATGGGAACATTTGGCACTAATAGGTGGTACTGATGACAGATGGCACTAATACGTGGCACTGATGACAGATGGCACTAATACGTGGCACTGATGACAGATGGCACTAATACGTGGCACTGATGATACGTGACACTGATAACAGATGGCACGTGACAGTGACAGGTGGCACTGGGGACAGATGGCACTGGGGACAGATGGTGATGGGGACATTTGGCACTGATAGGTGGCACTGCGGACAGATGGCACTATGTTGTGTAGTGTAACTGCAACTAGTGTGAGTGTTCACTCACCGCTGCAGCACGGAAGCTCTCCCTCCTCACACGCTGTCTCTGTGTGAGGAGGAAAAGCCGGCGATGAGAGATGATCTCATATGTTTACATATGAGATCACCTCCCATTGGACACTCCGATTGAGTGCTAAATGGCCACTCTGTTTGGCCATTTAGCACGATCTGTGACTGGCTGTGTCCAAGGGACACGGCCAACACAGAACTTCCCAGATGCGCGCCCGCGGCGGCGCGCAGAGAGGAAGTAAACAGGAGGACATCCAGAGACGCCCTCCCGGCAATTGGCATCCACGCTGTAGCTGCTTTCGGCTATAGCCCAGTCAAGCCCAATAGTAAGTCCGGCCCTGCCTGTGTCCCGTTTGTTCTTGTTTTTAGATTTTTAATTCTGTCTATGTCCCAGCAGAGACATTTCAGCTTTCATTTGTTCCTCTGGTAAACATCCGCCACCAGCATAGGAAGTCAGATGAACTCTTCAGATGGGGTAGCAGAAACAAAAAAAAAAAAAAAATCAATTCTTTTTTTCAGATCCTCAGAGAGTTCTTTGCCATGAGGTGCCATGTTGGTCTTCCAGTGACCAGTATGAGAGAGTGAGAGCGATAACACCAAATTTAACACACCTGCTCCCCATTCACACCTGAGACCTTGTAACACTAACTAGTCACATGACATCGGGGAGGGAAAATGGATAATTGGGTCCAAATTGGACATTTTCACTTAGGGGTGTACTCACTTTTGTTGCCAGCGGTTTAGACATTGATGGCTGTGTGTTGAGTTATTTTGGAGGGGACAGCAAATTTACACTGTTATGCCACATACACACGATCGCTAATTCCGACAACAAAATCCACGTTTTTTTTCCGACGGATGTTGGCTTAAATTTGTCTTGCATACACACAGTCACACAAATCTTGTCAGAAATTCCGAATGCCAAGAACGCGGTGACGTACAACACGTACAACGAGCCGAGGAAAATGAAGTTCAATAGCCAGTGCGGCTCTTCTGCTCCAGCATGCGTGGAATTTTGTGCGTCGGAATCGTGTACACACAATCGGAATTTCCGACAACGGATTTTGTTGTCTGAAAATTTGAGATCCAGATCTCAAGCTTTTTTGTTTTCCGACGGAAAATGTCCGATGGAGCCTACACACGGTCGGAATTTCCAACAACAAGCTCCCATGGAACATTTCCCGTCGGAAAATCCGACCGTGTGTACGTGGCAATATACAAGCTGTACACTCACTACTTTACATTGTAGCAAAGTGTCATTTCTTCAGTGTTGTCACATGAAAAGATAGAAGAAAATATTTTACAAAAAATGTGAGGGGTGTACTAACTTTTGTGAGATACTGTAGTTATTGAAGATTTGTTTGTATCCTTTCAACAATATCTGTGTTTCCATCTCAGCACTTTGTCGGTTACTTTAATCATCACTGCCCAAGAAAGCTAAAAAAAAAAAAAAAAATCAGCATTTGGAATACTAATTTAATTTGTAACTTAAAGGATTCCTTGAGAAAAAAAAAAAACCTCTCCCCCTATTTATTGAGTAATTAATCATTATGATTTTATAGCCGGTTTCTGTGGCACGTTCCTTTTTATGTGCTGTGTGTGTTTATTGAAGAAAGTTGATGAGTGAGTTCTGCATAATCAACAGAAGTGATTAAACAGAGACTGTGCAATTAACGTTCTCATTTGTCGCTTCCTTAGAAGTCAGCGAGAAATTGTTGGGTTTTCCATCTCCCTCCTGTGCGGTGGAGAAGCTGAACGTTCTTTTTTTTTTTTTTTTTTTATTCCTGAGCTGTCACGCTGCTCCTCCACAGTTACTCCAGTGACATTATCCATTTTGACACACACAAGTTATTTCTGGACATTCAAAGTGACAATGTCAGGGGTCAGAACCAAGGAAACGTCACTGACATTTTACAAGTTTCAGTTCAGTGGCTGCTGCAGAAAAGATAAAAGAGGGAATCGCAAAGATTTTCCTTTTATATATATAGATTCTGGACGGAAAGATTTAATTCTTTTCTTTTCTTTGAAGAGAGGAAACGAGGCGTCTGATTGTGTGCGCTCCCGTCTTCCTGGTGACAGTTTTGTTGCATTCTTATTGGATCAGAAAAGAAAAGATATCTGTTTAGGATTTCATATTACTCTGAGATCAGTGAAAATTATTGTAAAGGATTGATTTTTATTTTTTAAAAATAACAAACATCTTATACTTACCTCCTCTGCGCAGTTGGTTTTGCACAGCGCAGCCCAGATCCCCCTCTTCTTGGGTCCCTCTTTAGATAAAAAAAAAAAGAAGGAAAAAGTAAAGGACTTTAACGACCCCCCCACCCGCCGTATAGATTTGTGCTCATCAATTTGTGCCCATCAGTGATGTTAGTGCTGCCTTTCAGTGCCTATCCGTGCCGCCTATCAGTGTCCATCAGTGACGCCAATCTGTGCCCTTCAGTGATGTCAATTTGTGCCCATCAGCGAGGCTAATCTGGGCCCATCAGTGCCTATCCATGCAATGTTTCAGTGTCCATCAGTGCTGCATATTAGTGCCTCCTTATGAGTGCCCATCAGTGCTGCATATTAGTGTCTCCTTATCTGTGCCCATCAGTGCTGCATATTAGTGTCTCCTTATCTGTGCCCATCAGTGCTGCATATTAGTGTCTCCTTATCTGTGCCCATCAGTGCTGCATATTAGTGCCTCCTTATCAGTGCCCATCAGTGCTGCATATTGGTGCCTCCTTATGAGTGCCCATCAGTGCTGCATATTAGTGTCTCCTTATCCGTGCCCATCAGTGCTGCATATTGGTGCCTCCTTATGAGTGCCCATCAGTGCTGCATATTAGTGTCTCCTTATCCGTGCCCATCAGTGCTGCATATTAGTGCCTCCTTATCAGTGCCCATCAGTGCTGCATATTAGTGCCTCCTTATGAGTGCCCATCAGTGCTGCATATTAGTGCCTCCTTATCAGTGCCCATCAGTGCTGCATTTTAGTGCCTCCTTATGAGTGCCCATCAGTGCTGCATATTAGTGTCTCCTTATCAGTTCTGTATATTAGTGCCTCCTTATCAGTGCCTATCAGTGCTGCATATTAGTGCCTCCTTATCAGTGCCCATCAGTGCTGCATATTAGTGTTTCCTTATCAGTGCCCATCAGTGCTACATATTAGTGTCTCCTTATCAGTGCTGCATATTCGTGCCTTCTCATTAGTGCTATCTCATTAACACACATCAATAAGGGAGAAAAATTACTTATTTACAAAATTTTCTGACAAACTTTTTTTTTTTCAAATATCTTGGTATTTTTTTCGTTTTTTTTAGCAAAAAATAAAAAACCCAGCACCGATTAACCACTTAAGGATCAGCCGCCGCAGTTATACTGTGGCAGGTTGGCTCCCCTGGGTGAATCACGGCCATGGTACGTCGGCCGCTGCAAGAGCTCTAGGGGGCACGCGTGCGCCCGCGGCGTGACACCGGAGCCAATGCGTGTGGCCGATGGTCACGATGCCTGCCAGCCACCCACGATCGCTCCTTTTTTACCAAAAATATGTAGAAGAAGAATATATATCAGCCTAATCTGATGAAGAAATCTTGGATATTTATTATAACAAAGTAAAAAATATTTTTTTTTTTCAAAATTTTCGCTCTTTTTTTGTTTATAGCGCAAAAAAAAAACAACGCAGAGGTGATCAAATACCACCAAAAGAAAGCTTTATTTGTGGGAAACAAAGGATGTCAATTTTGTTTGGGTACAGCATCACACGACCGCGCAATTGTCAGTTAAATCGATGCAGTGCCGAATCGCAAAAAATGGCCTGGTCGTTAAGGGGGCAAATCCTTCCAGTTTTTAAGTGGTTAAATACCACCAAAACAAAGCTCTTTGTATGAAAAAAATGATAAAAATTTCATTTGGGTACAGAGTTGCATGACCGCACAATTGTCATTCAAAGTGTGACAGCACTGAAAGCTGAAAATTGACATGGGCAGGAAGGGGATGAAAGTGAAGGGTTTAAAGGTTGCCATAAATAACCCCAAATGAAGGAAACTAGAACCGTATAAAATTTTACAAAAGTAGATATCACATCATCATAAAAAACTTAAAAACATGTACAAAGTGCATGAGGTTATGCTTCCGACATTTCCCAACTGGCTAAGTATAGCACTCTGTGTGCAAAAAGACCTGTACCGAATGGCCCGATCAACTTATTGTTAGAGTAAGTGAGGGTCTTCACATAAGGGAACAGGTTCAGGAGTCTGCATGTCATCACAGATGTGGATCTCTACACGTTTCGCCAAATGGCTTCCTCAGGGGATCCCATTGATTCTGGGAAATGCATTACAATCAGTATTACATCATATATAACATTGACCAATAACGAAGACAAAAAATATATTCCTAAACATGAGGAAATATATAATCATTGACTCTGTGTCATCGTCCCTCACTGAAACTCCTGGCTCCTCCCCATCACCGAGTGCCCCCATAGCAAGCCGCTCATGCGTGCTCACTCCCAAGCCGACTATGTGTGTCCATAGACACAGAAAGAACAGGTCGGCCCCACCCCCCGCTTTCTACTCACTGGCTATGATTAACATCAACAGGAGTCAATGAAGAGGGAGAGAGCTGAGAGATCATTTGCTCTTGTGCACATCGCTGGATCGCTTTCAGGCTCCCATAAGTATAAGATGGGCTTTGGGGGACCTGCATGCAGAAAGTAAGTACAGTAAAACACTTTGTCTTTAGAAACACTTTAAAGTGACACTAAACTATACCCTTATTTTCCATAAGTAAACCATACACATCCAATCATGAAATGCTACTGCATTTTTCTGCCTCCTTGTAAGGTTCTCCGTGAGCTGTCAAAACCTCTCCTTTTCCCGTTACCACCTTTGTAAAAAAACAGCACACATTAGATATAGTAGTGTACACTGCTCAATGCACACTACAAATCCCATAGTCCATAGTCCATATTGAGAATGAGCAAGAGAAGGTGGCTACGTTCCAACACATGGTGGGATCATGGAGAATATACATAGCCACTAGGGATGGGCTAACAGTTCAGGCCAAGCGTAAGTTTGGCCGCACATCACCCGTTCGGGTGTTCGGCAGACACCCAAATTTTCTGTGCACTCCGCACAATATTCGCCCATCAAGCACACAGTCAATAGGTTGTTAAGAAGCGAGGTCAGGAAACCGGCTGCCACGTCCCTAACAATGGATGAGTTATCAGCTGTCAGCTTGCTTCCCCCACCCCAAAGCACCTTGTCCCCATGTTGATGGGGACAAAGGACTCTTCCCGACAACCCTGGGCAGTGGTTGTGGGGGTCTGCGGGAAGGGGCCTATCGGGCCCCCCCAGATTTCACCCCCCTATGTGAGTATGGGGTACATTGTACCCCTACTCATTCACAAAAAAAGTGGCAAAAATAAAGACAGGAGGCAGTCTTTGACAATTCCTTTATAAAAAAAAATGTAAAAAAACAATGTCCTTCAACGTAGATCCATTGTCAATCATAAACAAAAAATGCTGACATACGTAAAGAAAAAAATTAAATTTGAATCGATTTTCCTGGCTGCAAGCCATTGTCGGCATACAAAAAGAATGAAAAAAAAAAAAAACAATGTGGATTCCCCCCATGCATACCAGGTCCTTTGGATCTGGAATGGATTTTAAGATTTATTAATAAAATTTTTAAAAAATGGCATGGGGTCCCCCCCAAAATCCATACCAGACCCTTATCTGAGCATGCAGCCTGGCTTTATTTTGTATTGCAGACAATGGCTTGCTGCTACGAAAGTCAATTTAAATGTAATTTTTTTTCTTTATATATGTCAGTTTTCCTGCAGCAGGTTCTATACACGGTACAGATGCACCACTTTACAGACTTTACAGGCAGACTAAGGGGACCCCCCCCCCCCCCAAGGCACTATATATAAAAGAATTTTTCATTTTTGTTGTTTTACTTCATTAAAATTGTTGCTTCTTTAAAAACGATATTTAAAAAAAAACATTTTTTTTGCATTGATACATGTCCCCCAGGGCAGTACCCGGACCCCATACCTTTTTTAAGGCCAATAACTTACATAAAAGCCTTTTAAATGGGGGCTTTTTTTCATGTTCGGGTCCTATAGACTTTAATAGATTTTGCGGCTCGGGTCCAAACTTTTTCTCTGTTCAGGAGTTCGGGTGCGAACAGAACCGGGGGGTGTTCGGCCCATCACTAATAACAACCCTTTCTTTAACAGGAAGATCACAGTAGAGAAAGAAAGGAATTTGGACCAGGCCAAGAACAATAGAGCGGACCTTTCTGCGTTAAGAATACATACTTAGCCCCGAGGGCTAGTTCACACCACCAAAACATCCTCCAGATCCATCCCGGATGCGTTTCTGCATGTGCGTATTTTATGCGTTCCAGTTTGTTTTGATGCGTTTTTGATGATTTTTGGATGTTTTTTTTTCCCTCCTTTTTTTCTTATTCTTCCCGTTTTTTTCCCATTGTACTGGGGATCGGTGCGTTTTTCCATGTTCTACTACAGTTCTCTGCAGAAAAAATGCAGCATGTTCTACTTTTTTTTTCTGGAACTGCAACACACTGGAATTGCAAGCACTGGTGTGAACTATGCCATTGAAAACCATATAACCTACATTATATGTGTTTTGGGTGCAGAAAAAAAAGCACTGGAACACATGTGTTGTGAACTAGCCCTGAAGGTTTTTTTACCTTTTATGCACAGTTTGAAGGTAAAAAACCATGAAGGTAAAAAACTTTTAGCCTTTACAACCACTAAAATAAAAATATTGAGCAATACAAACAAAATATTTACAAGAAAGGGGTATTAGCCGCTTCCGGACCACCCGCCGCACATTTCCTGCAGCAGGGAGGCCCAACTGCGTGAAGCAACTTACCTGTACGTTGTTGTTTCCTCTGGGTCTGGGGCACATGTCAACGGCGACCCGCTCCCGCTGTGTTTGGACACAGCGGGAGCCAATCAGCGGGTTCGCCAGGACTCACCGAACGTTCACAGGGGAAGCGGAACAGCGGTCTGCTTATGTAAACAAGGCAGACCACCATTCTGTCAGAGAGGAAGATGGAGATCTTGTGTTTCTGCTAAGCAGGAACACAGATCTTTCTCTTCCTCCAGTTTAGAAACCCCCCCCCCCACACACACACACACACGGTTAGAAAGGACACCATAGGAGCACACTTGACCCTTTGATCTCCCCTAATGTTAGCCCCTTCCCTGCCAGTGTCATTAGTACAGTGACTGTGCATTTTTTAGCACTGATCACTGTATTAGTGTCACTGGCCCCCAAAAAGATTCACTCAGTGTCCGATTTGTCCACCGCAATGTCGCAGCCCCACTAAAAATTGCGGATCGCCGCCATTACTAGTAAAAATAAAAACTATAAAAATATCCCATAGTTTGTAGACGCGACAACTTTTTCACAAACCAATCAATATACGCTTATTAGGATTTTTTTACCAAAAGTATGTAGCAGAATATATATTGGCCAAAATTGGGGAAGAAATGTGATTTTTACAATTTTTTATTGGATATGTTTTATAGCAGAAAGTAAAAAATATTGTTTTTTTTTTTTCAAAATTGTCAGTCTTTTTTGTCTATAGCGCAAAAAATAAAAACCGCAGAGGTGATCAAATACCACTAAACGAAAAACAAGCAACAAGTTCCTGAAGCGCTGAGACCTGGCAGTCAGTGGGGGGGTGTATATTGATAAGGTTAACCACCAGTGCAGCTGCCGACCACTGGATTATATCAATATATACTTTGGATCCAATTTGAAAACAATTTCAGCGCTATTCCGGAGACAGGACCCTGGTTAGTGGAGGTGGACCACAAGCTGAAAGGTTGCCGTAGCTGACATGTTTTGCGCGCCTGCGTTTTGTCAAAGCTACGGAAGGAACGGCAACAAGAAAATTTAAAGAGATTGGGGCTAATGAGTGGGAGTGGGGGAAGGAGGAAAAAACAAATTGCCGAGTGCTGTTAACCTCTCGTGCTCACAAGCCCATAAATACATGAACAATAACTGTTAATAATACAAATTACTGCTTAACATACACATACAGCCCCTGTATTTACTAAATGCTAAGAATGATAGCTTAATTAAAATGGACATAAAAAATATATTATGAAAAAATTGATTTGGGTAAAGTAAATAAGGTTAAACGTGAAAGGCATTGATGTCCTTCATATGGCTAGATGAGATGGGGTTGTAGAATTGGTGGGTAGTATTCCGTGGGGCATAGGGTAGGCAGTTTGTGAGGCCTGTAGAAGTTGCGGATGGTTAGAGGCAGTATGTCGGTCGGGTGGACACCTGTCTGGGTCAAGCCAGGTGCACATTTAGGTAGGAATGGATTTTAGGCTCGAGTTCATAGAGCCCTGGTTGGGACCGGGCTGGTGCCCTGATATTTTTTGGGTATCCACCATGAGGGGAGAAAAGGTATCCATGTAGCATCTCAGCCAGATGGTTGGTGGTATGGGTGAGGATAGTTTCCGGCAAAATGGTATTCTGGTAGACTGGTCGTAGGGCTGCTTTTGCCTAATCAAGGCCATCACTGCATTTGAGTAGCTCCCCATGCTCTTTGGGTACACCACAGTTGTAAGTTGGGGGTGTAGAGGAAACTGTGAGGTAACTGTGACAAGGTTGGAGGACATGAGGTAAAGGAAATGCCTTTCAGATAACCATTCAGAGGTGATAGGTGGCAGGCTTTCAAATAGGAGGGTGAGGAGGTGATATGTTGTCAGAGGGGTCACTGTAGGTAATGCTAAGATGTGATATGGGGGAAGGGAGTTTTAAGGCTCCAATTGGATTCTCTTCCAGAGATTGGTAGAGGACGGCGTATCCTCCTGGCAGAACAGATTAGTCAGACAGGGTTTAGTAACAGTATTAATAAGGACAGAGAATGTGAAAACTGTGTATAACGTGCAATGAACTCACGGAACCTTGATATAAACAGGAGGCGGAGGACCTCTGTGGTGTGCAGGTCTGAAGTGTATAGAGCAGCTTAAGTATCCTAACTAGGTCTCCTGTGAGCTGGTGAGGCCAAGGGGCTCCCTCCTGATGGTTGGCAGCAAGCCTGGGTGGAGGGGTTGCTGGAGGAGATCTTTGTCGTCTGGGCCTTTGTACATTCCATTCCATGGGGTCGTCTGGGTTTGGTGGTGCCAAGATGCGTTGGTTGCTGTACCAGTCAGGCAAGGGTGGTAGTGGGATATCCATGGTAGCACAGAACTGTGGCAGGTCTTCTGGGACCTGAAGCATAGCAGAGTGCCCCATTGCTGAGGCTGAGATACAGAAGGGAAATTTCCACCTGTAGGAGATGTTGCATGAGCGGAGAAGATCCAGGAGGGGGCGAAGATCCCTCCTGTGTTGTAGTGTGGTGGGAGATCAATAAAAGAGCTTGATTTCAGCTCCCTCGTGGAGAACCTGATGTCTCTCTCTGGCACACTTGAGAATATCTTCCTTCAGGGGGAAGCTCACTAGGCAGCAGATGACGTCACGTGGAGGGTCAGAGTCTCTTCCCCTGGGGCGTAAAGCCCTGTGTATACATTCCATGTCTATAGGGGAGTCATGGGGTCTGTTGAGCAAGTTATTGCAGTGTTTCTCAACTTCAGTCCTCAAGGCGCACCAACAGGTCATGTTTTCAGGATTTCCCTCAGCAAAAACGGCTGTGGTAATTACTAAGGCAGTGAAACTGATCAAATCACCTGTGCAAAATAGTGGAAATCCTGAAAACATGACCTGTTGGTGCGCCTTGAGGACTGGAGTTGAGAAACACTGAGTTATTGAATATAGACTGAACACATTGGTGAAGGTTACCAGATTCCACAGTCTCAGTGAGCCCTCTCACTCTTATGTTATGCCTGTGTCCCCTATTGTCTAAGTCTTCCAGGTGCCTATGCATTTCCCTCAGTTGGAGAGAGTGTGTGTCAGTGACCTGCTGGATTTGTGTAATAGCGGTCTCTTGCCTACTTGTAACAGCTTCCACTCCCTCCAGCCAGGTAGCCACAGACTGGATGCCAAAGCAGAGGTCGGCTATGGCAGCTGATAATGTGTTTTTAATGTCCAGTGCTATGGTTTGCATATCCCCTAAGCAAAGAGGTTGTGCCTGGCTGGTTGCTGGAGCGTGTGCAGGAAGGTTGTACCTGTCATGATCACGGCTGTAGCTAGCATAGCGCGTGGTGTGGGCAGAGGCCTGTGAGGAGACCTGTGTGTCCCACTTCTGGGATCTAAAGATTGCGGGGATGTTGAGGCTCAGCTGGGTCTCGCTGTCCCGGGGTGAGCGGGACCTGGTTGCGGAGTTGTTCCGGTCTCCTTTGCCCATCGTGACTGGCTTTATCTCCACTTATTAGTATCGCTGGGTCCTCGGTTAGCGGGAGCTGAGGAGTCAGGCAGCCATTCTCTTCCAGTGCCAAGCCACGCCCCCCCCGCAACATCAAGAACATTCATTTCCAAAGTACAATGACCTATATGCATATTATAAAGGGGTTGGTTACATGTAATCATTAAAAAGCTCTAATGTCCAAAATTAAAATTCTTTTCTCAGCTTCTCAGCTGGGTGCAATTTCTCATTAGATTACATCAGCTTCACTGCATTAAAAAATGATTTTCTCACGTCGAGTTTTTACATTTACACGTACTGGTCATTAAATCTTAATGTATGGAATGAGAAGGATAATCTTTTAAAACCACATGAAAATATATTTGTTCCTGATACAGGCACAAGACTACAATTCTTTTACTAGCCATTCTGATGATTATTAACAACAACATTAAGGGCAGAAAGTCTCACCCTGCAAGTTGAAAATCACACAAGGAGACAAACGAATACACGATATTACCAAAAGTATTGTGACGCCTGCCTTTACACACACATGAACTTTAATGACATCCCAGTCTTAGTCCTTAGGGTTCAATATTGAGTTGGCCCACCCTTTGCAGCTATAACAGCTTCAACTCTTCTGGGTAGGCTGTCCACAAGGTTTAGTAGTGTGTTTGACCATTCCTTAAATTAATTTGGTGGAGGGGGGATTATAGTGTGGGGTTGTTTTTCAGGGGTTGGGCTTGGCCACCTTAGTTCCAGTGAAGGGAACACCTAAGGTGTCAGCATACCAAGACATTTTGGACAATTTCATGCTCCCAACTTTGTGGGAACAGTTTGGGGATGTCCCCTTCCTGTTCCAACATGACTGTGCACCAGTGAAAAAGCAAGGTCCATAAAGACATGGATGAGCGAGTTTGGGCTGAAGGAACTTGACTGGCCTGCACAGAGTCCTGACTTCAACCCAATACAACCCCTTTGAGATGAATTAGAGAGGAGACTGTGAGCCTAGCCTTTTCGTCCACATCAGTGCCTGACCTTACAAATGCACTTCTGGAAGAATGGTCAAACATTTCCATAGACACGCTCCTGAACCTTGTGGACAGCCTTCCCAGAAGAGTTGAAGTTCTTATAGCTGCAAAGGGTGGGCCAATTCAATATTGAACCCTACGGACTAATGCCGCATACACACGACCAAACTTTCCGCATCAAAGGTCCAACGGAACGAATCCGCCGGACAATTCGATCGTGTGGGCTTCATCGGACCCTTGCTGTCGAAAAATCAGACGGACTTTAGAAATAGAACATGTTTTAAATCTTTCTGACGGACTTGAGTCCGGTCGAAAAGCCTGTTCATCTGTATGCTAGTCTGACAGACGAACAACGCTGCAAGGGCAGCTATTGGCTACTGGCTATTAACTTCCTTATTCTAGTCCGGTCGTACGTCATCACGTTCAAATCAGTCAGACTTTGGTGTGATCGTGTGTAGGCAAGTCCGTTGCGTCAGAACTCCGTCGGCACGTCAAAAAGTCCTTCGGAGTTCAGTCCGCTCGTGTGTACACAGCATAAGACTAGGATGCCATTAAAGTTCATGTGCGTGTAAAGGCAGGTGTCCCAATACTTTTGGTAATATAGTGTACTTTTGCAGCTATGATAAAAGGAAGAATACATTTTCATTACCGTCCATGGTGTAGATTAACGAATCTTCAGAGGGCCCGGGATAAAGAATACTTTAGTGGATCTCATGTCTGTGGAGCATAATTTCCAAAATTTACATTTCAAACATGCTGTCCATCAGTATCTACGTGGATTTTGTAGATGAAAAATGTAATTTTGGCAGGAGGTAACAAACTGTTAGCACTGATTTAAGTTAAGTAACTGAATAGATTACGTTTAACACTATATTGTATATGCTGTATATATTTAAATTATATCATATATTTAAACAAAACCATCGCGCTGATTTTTAATCTGAAAATGTATACTTTTTCAAACTAATGTCACCCATACACTAGTAGTAGAATTATGTGAGAAAATGTTAGTTTTCAGAATATTTATAAAATGTTCTAATCATTAGTGGTGTCAAATCGATGTTTGTTTTTGACTGCAGTGATATATTCGAAGGAGCACCGTGGAAAAGTTTTCTAATTTCTGTGAGGTTTTTGTTCAGGAAAGACCATTTGTTCTAAAATTAAGTGTTAAAAGCAAACAAAAGGTTCAAGTACTTTTGAATGGCATCAAGTCATCAAATGTACTGATCAGATTTTTAATATGAATGTTTCTACGAACGTCTGTTTGGAAATTCACTAGTGTTAGACCAGCTTAAAGGGTATCTTTACTTTGTTCTGCCCCCCCCCCTCCTCATTTTCTTTTCACCCTCCGCTTAGCTTTCTGCCAGTCCTGCACAGCTAAGTTACTTACTTGTTCAGCAGATCCAGCATTGTCCTCCTGAGATTTTCTTCTCTTCTTCCCCCCCGATCAGTCCCATCAGTCCCACACCACCATCATCACACCACCATCATCTTTGGTGAAGTCATCTGGAAGCTCCTGGCTCTTTAGGGTTGAGTCGACGGCTCTTTAATGACATGCCGCTAGGCACCGATCCCCCTCTTCTTTTCTAAGCCTCCTGGGATATGTGTTGTACATATTCCAGGAGGCAGAGTGTGCAAGTCAATGGAAAAAAAAAATGTAAACAAAGAGAAAAAAAAAAAGCAGCGGAGGGGTAGATGCAAGGCAACATGTAATTCAGGCTGAAGATCCGCTTTAAAGATTTTCTTGGTTTTCTGGGATCTCCTTTTCAGTCTCGAAATGAGAAGCATGCAGAGAAGGGTTAGTACCTGTTGAAGGGGGTTATGACAGGAAGTGATTAGAAATTTCTCCAATAAGAACAGAGACCGTATCAAATGACAGGAAATAATGAGAAATATCATCAATAAGAACAGAGACCGTATCAAAAATGTTTTCATTAGAAAAGTCAAGAGAGGTTAGAATTTCGGTGAGGTTTTTCTTGCCATTTGAGCTCTCCTACTGTCTGACCCTTGTTCCTGTATTTCTTTTTCTGATGTGACAAGGATAAAAAGTGGGATGGAATCAAAGACAGCAATGCAAATCTGAATTGGGTTCTAACCATTAAAGTAGTTTTTTTTTTTTTTTCTTTTTTAGTCTTGAAAAGAGTGTGGAGGGATTGGAACCACTGTCTGTTTTTTATTGCTGTCTGTGCCCCCCTTTAATCATTATGTTTACTATTTTCATCGGGTGTAAAAGGCAATCCTTCATTTTGGGTTGAACCCAGAACAGGAACAGAGGGGTAATCTTTTGATGGAAACCCTAGTTCTGATGACCCTGGTGACAGCCATGGATTCCCTATTGGACAGGAAGTGAGGGGAACGTTCCCCCCATGAGACACAGATAGAAAAAAAACCTGACAAGGGTTACAACCCTCCCTTACTCTATCCAAAATGAGAAAAAAAGTTGTGCCTTTAGTTTTACTTTAACAACTCTGTTGAAGGCAAGAAGAAAGCTCTTTTGACTTTTGAGTTGTTTTATTTCAAGGCTTTTATGGACATTTAAAATGAGTTCTAATTAGCATGCCTGGTTTCACATGTAAGGCCTGGTTCTCAACCATGCATTTTTTTGTGCATTTTCAGTTTTGCAGAAACACACTACATTCCATTTAATATGGTTTCCTATGAATGTAGTTCACATCTGTGCATTTTATGGAAAGGGCCAGGGACTTTTCTCTGGTTTTTAGTTCCATAGACTTCAATGGATCAAAAGCGTGTATTGAAAAATGCAAAATGCACCTGCAATATGCAAACTGCAACCTGCATAGGTGTGAATCAGGCCTTAAAGTGTAGGTTTCACTTTTCAGAAAAAATTTAAAGGTGAACTGACACCCCCCCCCCCCCCATATTTCCTTGTCCTCACTGTACTTAGAGCCGTGGATGATAAGCTGTCAGTGCCCACACTACTGGTGTAGCAGACAAGGGATTTGAAATCCCTGCTTTTTTCCGTATTCTTTCTGCAGGGCTTCTGGGACAGATCAAAGTGATTCTCTGTGCCGTCACTGATCAATAAGAATCACTCTAATCTATCCTGGAAGCCCTGCAGAAAGACGAGGGAGAAGAACAGGGTTTTCAAATCTCTGGACCATTACCAATGACAGCGCATCATCCATGGAGGTAAGTACAGCAATTAATGGGGGGTCAGGAGGATGTATGGTGTTAGTTCACCTTTTCAATTTTTCTGAAAAGGTGAATTAACACTTTTTTTTTTTACATTTTGACTTTAACCACTTAAAGGGGTTGTAAACCCTTGTGTTTTTTCCCCTTAATGCATGCTATGCATTAAGGGGAAAAAACACCTGGCAGTGACCGGCCCCCCAGCCCCCCCGTTTTACTTACCTGAGCCCCTTCATCTCTTTGGCGGGGACGCGCTGTCCCTCTCTCCATGGTGTCCCAGCTCTTGATTGGATAGATTGATAGCAGCGCAGGCACTGGCTCCCCCTGCTGTCAATCAAATCCAATGACACGGGTGCCGGAGTACGGGGCCGAGTCCAGCATTCATGTCTATGGACGCAAATGCTGGACTCGCGAGTGTGCCTGCAAGGTAACTCCCCCGGGAGAGCGCTTCTCCTAGGGGGGTTACCTGATGCGGGGAGGAGCTGCAAGAGCCGCCAGGGTACCCCAGAAGAGGATGTTCAGGGCCACTCTGTGCAAAACAAGCTGTACAGTGGAGGTAAGTATGATATGTTTGTTATTTTAAAAAAAATAAAAAACGATCCTTTATAATCACTTTAAGGACTGGGCCTATTTATCAGACTGTATTTTTTTTGCTAGAAAATTACTTAGAACATTGGGCGAAAGTTACATTTGACGTCACTTCCTCCAGTCAATGCTATGGAGCCGAGTGGGGGCCATCTTTCCCTCACTTGGCAGCCAGCCAAACAGGGGAAAGGACACGGTTGACTCCACCAGAAGGGCGGTTGGGGGGCCTTTCCTGCCCCCATAAAAGTGATTTTGCGGCGAATCCGCAACAGAGACCACTTTTATCTGAAAGCGGACCGCCCGCTAAAGAAGAGGATACTGGGGGTTATGGCAGCTAACCGCTGCCATAACAATGGTATTCCTCTTCAAGCAGCCGACGTATAACGACGGCGGGCGGTCCGTAAGTGGTTAAAAAAAAAAAATCATTTGTTTATGCCCGAGAACCAGAAGTGACATTAGAGGTTGCTCTGGTCCTCCAAGGTCATAGAGACAAGTGGAGGCCATCTTGCACTGGCTCGACTTCCTGCCCAGCGCACGCTCCCATCCGGGTTTACCGACCCCTCCAGTAAGCTTGGGAACGACCGGAAAGTGGTGGGGGGGGCATCCCTCCTCCGCCTCTAAAAGTGATCCTGCAGCGAATATGCCTGTAGGACTACTTTTATCTGACGCAGAATCGCCCATAGTAAAAAAACAATACCGGGGTTATGGCAGGTAGCATCAAAGTAATGACGAACAGTATATACTGTGGGGGGTCGGCAAGTGCTTGTGGTGCACTAAATCCAAATGAATAGTTCATCATAGTACAGGGGTCTGAATTTTTGGTCCTGTTTGTGCTTTTAGGCCTTGTGCACTCTGGGCGTCAAAAACACCATTTTTAATACTTTAGGTGTTTGAACACAGAGATATTTAGAGGCAAAACAGTGCCAGCACGTTTAGGAATGGGGTATTTTGCCGCAAAAAAATGCCCAACTTGCCTAAACGCACTTAAGAGGCAGGCACGTATACCGCTTGAGCGTTCATTCATTACAATGGTTAGGATAAATTAATATTCTGGGCACTGATATGAATGAACGCCCAGGCAAAAAAAACATCCTGTGTGCATGAGGTCTTATGGCTATCTGGTGAGTTTGAATCTTTTTGAATCTTTGCAATGTAGGAGTCATTACTTTGCAGTGATAAGTAAAGTATAAGAGTTTATTGGGGTTGTGCTTTCAATCTCCATCACATTGTATATGTCTGGAACTAACAAAGCCAACCATGAACAATCAGGCTGACCATGTTGCTTATTCTACGGCAACCTGTAGAATGCAATAATGCAAGTATTATTTCAAAATCCTGAGCTTATATAACAGAAATGAAGCTATTCTATGAGCCTCCTTTTGTTATATCTTTAATATTATACTTCTATGTAATACGCTATATGATGCTGACCTTTCCTCAGACTTCACCCTTCCATATACTTTTCATCCTTAATAAAGACAAACACAAGCATACACTATCTTTGGGCAGATAGTTAATGACTAGTTTCAGCAGAGATGTAACATTGGATATCTGTACAAATATTACCACCTGCGGCCTACCAGCTAATTGCACTGTGCTAAATAATCTTTAATAGTTGCCTGCCATGAAATATGATTACGTTGATATGACCGAAGTGCATTATACAATTAGCCCGAGAGCCATGTTGTGATTTATTGTCAGGCTTTCAGGCTGTCACTATTGGCTTCAACCCAATAAAATGTAGATTTATAGTACTTTTGTCTAACCTAATGCCTAAATTATAGCTCATCTCTTCCCTCCTTCTCTGTGTCCTCCACCCCCTATCACCCTTCTTTCTCTGTGTCTCCTTCCCAACTTTCCTATTATTTTTATGCACCACTCTGTAACCTTTTCCCCTTCTTGTTCTCTTTTACCCCTTTCACTGAGGTTGGTTTACAAAAGGCAAATAGGCAGTTCACTTTGCAAGTAAATTTGCACTTTGCAAGGGAATGAGGGGAAGCTCTGCTGACTTCTATCATCCAATCAAGTGTAAGCTCCCCCCCCCCTAACTTTTTCCCTTTTCCAAGTTCGATATACAGTGCCTTGAAAAAGTATTCACACTCCTTGAAATTTTCCACATTTTGTCATGTTACAACCAAAAACGTAAATGCATTTTATTGGGATTTTATGTGATAGACTGTTTTGCTTGCGTCTATCTAGCAAGGTTACTCTGTGGTATAAGCAAGGAAGCTGAGATTTCTGCAGTGTGTAAATGTGCTTTACTATACGAAGATGCTGTACATACAAAAACTATTACAATATTAGGAATACAATACAAGACTGACAGATCTCTATAACAAGCAAAATGCCTAGCAAACTGAACAGCCTATGGTCTATAATAGTACAAATACACTTAAAGGTTACTTATCTTGTTACTGTATGTTCGTGATCTCCATTGGCAATGATTCTCCTGGAGCATCAGGCAAGTTTCTTCTATCATGAGTGGCGTCAGATGTTAAAGCATGATGGTGTGTGTCTGTGTGTGTGTGTCCCCCTACTTACCCCCTTTTATGTGTCAGGCTGTTTGCCATAGTTACCAAACAACAGAAAACATGCCTGTTTACTGTAGCTGTAGAAACAATGGACTGTTGAAAACTGCAGCTACGTACCCATTGTCTAACCAAGCCAACACCTGACAGTAATCTAGTCATTCAGTCAACAGTCAAAAAAACTTCCAACAAGTAAATCTCTTTCTTGTGTACTGTAGCTTTAGAGACAATAGCCTGTTGAAACTGTAACAATACCCATTGTATCCAGCATTTGTTTGAGAAAGTCTCTCTCTGTGACACGAGAATGCTATGAGTCTTATAGAAAAATTATATTTTATATCAAACGCAACACTTTCCGCCCTTGATTTTTCTCTGACTACACACAGAAAATCTCTTCATTACTAAACTCATTCTAAACATTAATTTTCCTTGAATGCAACACCTCCCATTTCTGTCATTGAGAAGGTGTTTCAGTCTTCAACTAAAAAGTTCATTAGAAAGTCCATTCTAAAGTTCTTTAGAAACAAGTCCAGGCTTGTAATACATCAAAGGCCTTGCTCTCCACAGCTCTTGCGATCTTCCGTCATTCTTTCCATCATGTAACCACTTTTCTCTGATCTTCCTATGGATCAAATTGGAGACAGCCTGTGGAGTGGAAAACAAAGCGGATTATCTGTTCCTTCTAAAAATACATAAACAGTAGATCCAGGCCCTTCAGCTACAATCTCTCCTCTAAATGGCTTCTTGCCTGGATATCTGACTAACACTTTGCCCCCGCCTGTACCCACTTCTGACCCTCCCAAAGAACATCAATAGGGAGGAGAGGAAATATACTGGTATTTCCCAGAAGATCACTGCTGTTTATTTTGGAAGGTTTGCTGTTATGTAGCCTCACTTTCCACTCTTGCTGAGAAGTATCCACTAACCAGTCAGAGTCCCAACCACTGTCTTGAAGCTCATCTGTCAATGCAAATGTAACTTCAAACCTTCCTGCCAGATTCCCTCTCATTCCTAGATAGGCTTCAGCTTCAGATATGTCACTCCTGGTTTCTATGTCATGGGAAGCAGTAACATGGTATCTGTTAAGCCCTGTTCTTTCAGGAACCTTATGTAAATACTGAACTCTGCACTCCAGCTGTGGAATCTGTGCCCCAGCCCCTACCATCCTCTCATATGGTGTGCTTTTGGCTATTGGCCTAGAATTTAACAACATGACTGCCTGTGTGAGGACCCAATCCCACCCCCTTAGTGTATGTGTGGGTGTATCTGGTCCTTCAATAGCTCGTTGTATCTTTCAATCAGACTAGCTGCCTGTGGATGGTATGAGATGTGGCACAACCAGTACACTCCAGAATCTTTGGCCCACTCCTGTACTGGTAATTCAGTGAAGTGTGAGCCGTTATCACTTTGGACTTGTTTGGGACAACCATAAGCAACGACAAGTTTCTGGAGCAGTTGAAGCGTTGCGGCTTGATCTGCACATTTGCAGGGATGAACAAGCATAAGTCCTGAATAGGTGTCCACTGCAGTGCAACAATATCTCAGTCCATTATTTCCCCGGGCAGGGGACCGATGAAATCAATCTGCCAGACCTCTGCAGGCCTCTCACCCCTCTTAATCGACCCGGTGGAGTACTTTTGCAATGGCCATTGTCGCACTTCTCCACACACTGTACAGTTCCCTATTACAGTCTTTATCATGTCCATGGATATAGGCAATCCTCTCTGCTGTGCCCATTCATATGTTGCTTTCTGCCCCAAATGTCCAGATTGCTTGTGGGCCCAGTTGACGATTTCATCTGCAACTCTGTTATAGTTCTCAAAGTCTGGGACTAGGGGCACATGTGCATCAACATGCCCCACTTTTATGGTGCGGGAGTGAGCTTCCTTTTAGATGTAGTTCCTTGCCTCCCCACACCACCTTTCCATGAATCATCCATTCATTGGACTTCCACGTGGGCATCCAAGTTGTCAGTCCTTTAAAAACCTCCCAGCTGTCAGTGTAGATAGTGACATGGGAAGAAGGATCCTCCTGAAGAGTCATCAACACAGCTTTCAACTCTGCATACTGACTGGACCCTCCAATTCCGGTCTCCTGCAGGACTGTGTCTGTACTTGGGTTGTAGGCTGCTGCTGTCCAGATGAGGTGACTATGGCTGAACCATCAGTCAACCACGCTGACTCCTTCATGTCTTCTGATAGAGACTCAAGGGGTGGAGCCTCTTGAATAGGGGATGACTGCAGCACAGGAATTTCTTCTTCTGGCCGGGTGCTGGTAAAAGTGACAAGCCCAGCCAACTGTTTTAAAATGTCTCTAACATCCCCAGCTGCAATACCCCCTCTTTCTTGAAGGTACCACTTCCATTTCATCAGTGTCTGGTTCTGGGCTACAGCTGCCCTAGTGGTCAGTCCATTATCTCTCACCCATCCTGCTATTGGCAATGCAGTATGGATGGTGACTGTGTCCTTTCCTGTAATGGTCTCTACATGTTGAAGTGCTGTGTAGGCCCCAAACAGGTACTTCTCTAGGGGCGTGTATCTCTTCTGTGCCCCTGTCAGTTGTTTGGACCAAAATTCAATGGGTATTGCTCTCAGTCCTTTTTTTTCATTTGGCTGCCACAGACTCCAAGATATGGTACCATTCTGCTCCACTACATCCAGCTGAAATGGTACTCCTTGTCTCATGGGTCCTAATCTCTGATGTTGCAAAATAGCTTCTTTAGCAGCCAGGAATGCAGTCCGCTGCTCTGAACCCCATGAGAACTCAGTCTTTTTTCTGGTGACATTTTATATAGGCCTCAGAATCAGCCCAAGATGTGGGATGAACGATCTCCAGAACCCCACAACTCCAATGAACTTCTGTGCCTCCTCTTTGGTAGTAGAGGGCGACAGAGACTGGATAGTTTGCACAACTGTCTCTGGAATTTTCCTCTGTGGCCCGGTCCACATCATTCCCAGGAATTTCTCTTCTGTGGCAGGTCCTTGGACTTTGTCTCTGATAGCCCACCCTCTGTTCTCCAAGTGCTCTATCAGCAGGTGCAGTGCTTCAGTTACATCTTCTTTTGTTCCAGAGATCATGATGTCATCAATGTAGTGGAACACAGCGACTTTCAAACTCAGGGTACTTAAATCTCGGGCAATCAGTCCATGACAAATCGTTGGAGAATGAACATAGTCTTCAGGAAGCACGGTGAAAGTGTACTGGCGGCCGTCCCACACCATAGCAAACTGGTCTTGACACTCTGGGTCTATTAAAATTGAAAAGAAAGCATTAGCCAGGTCTATCATAGCATGATATTCTCCGGCATCTTTAGCAATTTTCTCAACAATTGAGATCATATCTGGTACAGCTGACTTCAACGGAGGTGCCACTTTGTTTAGACCTCTGTAATCCACAGTCATTCTATATGTCCTATCAGGTTGCTTTACCGGGAACACCGGAGCCGAGAAAGGACTTACAGCAGGTCTAAGGATCTCTATTCTCAACAGTTCTTGAATAGTCTCCCCAATTTCTTTGTGGCCTCCAGGAAGCCTGTACTGCTTGAGACAGACTGGCTTCTCTGGTGGAGGAATGTAGAAAGGGGTCCATTTCGCATGACCTCTGACCACAGCCTTCACCGCCCTAACCAGATATGCTTTATCAGGATACCCGAATGTGAATGTACCTCTTTCAGTCTGAATTGACTGACCTTGAAGTACATCCATCCCAAGAATATTTTTGTGTAACTCTGATACCAAAACATTTGTCATAAATCCTGATCCCTTGCCAATAGCCAATTTCACCCGTATCCTAACTGCTGGTGTAGTTTGTCCTCCCAAACCTTCTACATAAATCAATTCTCCTTTGTGATGGGAAGGATTGCCTTGCAAAAGTGTAACTTCAGCTCTGCTATCAACTAAAGCCATTACATGTGTAGAAGAAGATGACTTCTCCCACCATACAGTGACAGGTGTATATGGGCGTCGGTCTCCTGCTGTCACTGCTATTACAGGAGACTCACCTTCCCTTCATAAAGGATAAGGAACCTCCCAATCCCCTTTTCTGATTCTCTCTAATTTCTCCCCAGGAAAAAGGGATTTGGGTGTGGGTTCATGTTCAGTTTTGGGAATTGGTTTGGGGCTAACAGGAGGAGTCTGTTCTGTTTTCTCTAAGTCCAGGCTGATGTTATCTTCACTAGGAGTAGTGTTTCTAACCCTGACAGTTTTCCCTAATAAATGTTTCCACCTCTTCAGCATTTCTGCAGTAGAAATGCCATCTATCTCATCTTTAGGTACTCCAGCCTTTAATAGGTCCACCCACATTTCTTACCTAGAAATAACAAGCCTGGTTTTCTCTTAACCTCCTGTCTTCTCTACTCCATTCCCTCTGTTCTCTGTTCTTTTCTGCTTGTATTTTTCCTGTCTGGCCTTGACCTTATCTACTGCTCTGACAGGTTTTGTTTTAGTCTCCTCTAGCTCCCCCAACTGGCTTAAAAGGGTTTTGGCTTCATGAATCTTGCTGTTTAATCCCAGGCTTCCCAACAAGGACAATAATGGAGCCCTGAGATTAAATGGCGCAGACTTCATCAGCTTAGAGCGCAGAGCAGACATAAAGGGTTCCATATCTGGACCCATCTATTCTGGAAACATATTTAATCCGGTTATACAACCCATCTCACGTAACCTGGAAATATCCTCTTCTATTGATCTCCAGGAGTAGGTATTTTCCAGGTCAGTAGGACTAGAGTATACTTGGACTATTCCATCTCTCACGAGGTCTAAAAATTCACACTAAACTCTCTGGCTTTTCGCATTGCCTGACGCAATTGTGGATCATGAGTTAACACTCCCATAGTCACTGCTTCCTTACCTGACAAAACAACACTGTCCGCCCCTTCATCCTATAAGCGTAGGAGCCAGGTCAATAGGGGCTCCCCAGACCTTTGTTTGTATTGTTTTGCCAGCTCATGGAGTTCAGTTTGTGTAAACTCCCGTACTTCTTCAAATTCAACATCTCTGGGGTTGCAATAATTCACCTCCCCATCTGCCATATCTTCTCTATCATGTTGCCATTTCCTATGCTTAGTAATGAGAGGTCTGGCATACTTTTTGTTTCGCATTAGCAGATCATCATGCAAAATATCACACTCTATCTCCTCATCCTCACTATCATTTGAGGAGAGCACATCCTCACAATCCCAATTTTGGGATGTGTTAATGGCACATACCCTGGCTTTACTAACAGGTTTACGGCCCTTCCTTTTCCTTAAGGCATTAATTGATTTTGTCATGTGGGCTGCACACCGCTCTTGTAAATCATCAGCCCGACTAGCAGTTGAACACACACACTCTGAAGCAACTGCTAGCTGGTCTTTTAATACCTTAACTTCTGCCTCTGCCTTCTCCCTTCTCTGTGATTCAGTGTAAATAGCATTAAGGAAATACCAGCCCACTGTGGACACTGTCCCCTTCTCTTTTTTACTTAAATCCAACCCCTTAAGGCTAAAATCTACAAAATGATCTCAGACTTTATCACCCCAAGTCAGCTTCAAGGGAGAAGCATATTTCACAAATTCTTTAGCAAGAGGCTCCCACTCATTGTCTCTGGCCCAGATAGGTAAGCTGCACACTTCCTTCTGGCCACCAGAACTGTCTGCAGCCTTGCTTTTCCTAAACAGCTTACGCAGCATTTTACCTAGCACAAGCTACACAACACACTACAGAAAAACAGGTCTGCTTCAGTTGAATTATAGCACAGATCGCGGCACAAGCCCCCAAATGTTTTGCTTGCATCTATCTAGCAAGGTTACTCTGTGGTATAAGCAAGGAAGCTGAGATTTCTGCAGTGTGTAAATGTGCTTTACTATACAAAGATGCTGTACATACAAAAACTATTACATTATTAGGAATACAATACAAGACTGACAGATCTCTATAACAAGCAAAATGCCTAGCAAACTGAACAGCCTATGGTCTATAATAGTACAAATACACTTAAAGGTTACTTATCTTCTGTTGCTGTATGTTCGTGATCTCCATTGGCAATGATTCTCCTGGATAGGGATGAGCTTCGTGTTCGAGTCGAACCCATGTTCGACTCGAACATCGGCTGTTCGATCGTTCGCCGAATTGCGAACGTTATGGGCCGTTCGCGCTAAATTCGTGTGGCGCGTCACGGCCCATAATTCACTGCGGCATCGCAGTGCATTGCTGGCTGATGATTGGCCAAGCATGCACTATGACCCGCATGCTTGGCCAATCACAGCGCTGTCAGTAGAGAGAGCTGTAATTGGCCAAAGCCAGGGTGGCTTTGGCCAATTATGGCTCAGGGGATTTAGTACACACCCCACACTATATAAGGCCGCCTGCACGGCGGCCCTGTGTAGTGTGTGTTCCGGTGTGCTGAGAGATAGAGAGAGAGAGAGACAGTGTCATTTGATTTGAGTTAGATAGATTAGGCAGAACAGTCAGTCAGTTAGCTGCACTTACAGTGTATTGTGTATATATATGCATCCCAGGTGTTGCATATATATATATACACTGTATTCAGTTTAGCTAGATCTGTTCCTGTTATCTTCTATCTAGACTATTTACATTTAATGCAGTGCGTCCTGCTCACAGTGTTCAGCTAGATCCGTTCCTGTTAAATTCCTACTGACCGGCAGGCTTGTCTGGTTACAGTATATAAAGCTACCTGAAGAAAATTACAGGTGTTCTATTTGATCCTATTAGTACCACGGTCAGGCAGCTAGACTATTTACATTTAGTACAGTGCGTCCTGCTCACAGTGTTCAGCTAGATCCGTTCCTGTTATCTTCCTACTGACAGGCAGGCTTGTCTGGTTACAGTATATAAAGCTACCTGAAGAAAATTACAGGTGTTCTATTTGATCCTATTAGTACCACGGTCAGGCAGCTAGACTATTTACATTTAGTACAGTGCGTCCTGCTCACAGTGTACAGCTAGATCCGTTCCTGTTATCTTCCTACTGACAGGCAGGCTTGTCTGGTTACAGTATATAAAGCTACCTGAAGAAAATTACAGGTGTTCTATTTGATCCTATTAGTACCACGGTCAGGCAGCTAGACTATTTACATTTAGTACAGTGCGTCCTGCTCACAGTGTACAGCTAGATCCGTTCCTGTTATCTTCCTACTGACAGGCAGGCTTGTCTGGTTACAGTATATAAAGCTACCTGAAGAAAATTACAGGTGTTCTATTTGATCCTATTAGTACCACGGTCAGGCAGCTAGACTATTTACATTTAGTACAGTGCGTCCTGCTCACAGTGTACAGCTAGATCCGTTCCTGTTATCTTCCTAATGACAGGCAGGCTTGTCTGGTTACAGTATATAAAGCTACCTGAAGAAAATTACAGGTGTTCTATTTGATCCTATTAGTACCACGGTCAGGCAGCTAGACTATTTACATTTAGTACAGTGCGTCCTGCTCACAGTGTTCAGCTAGATCCGTTCCTCTTATCTTCCTACTGACAGGCAGGCTTGTCTGGTTACAGTATATAAAGCTACTTGAAGAAAATTACAGGTGTTCTATCCCAGCTTAGTGCAGCTACAGGCCATTAGTATGTCTGGAAGGCCAAGAAGGAGAGGCAGACAGTCACAAGCCAATAAGAGAGGGCAAGCAGGCTCTGTGTCTAGTGCTGGTCGTGGAGACGGTGCATCCTCATCAGCACGTGGCCATGGGACACGCTTGGCCTTTTTTTCGGCAGCTGGCCATGTTGAGCCGCAACATGCGGAAGACTTGGTCGAGTGGATGACCAAGCCGTCCTCATCCTCCTCATCCTCTCTCACCCATGCCCAGGGTGCTTTGTCTGGCAAAGCAGCGGCCTCTTCCCTCAGCTCAATGTCATCAGTGACTCCTTCCCTAGCTCCACCATGTCCTCATGAGGATTCCCTCGAACTGTTTGACCACAGTGTTGGGTACATGCTCCAGGAGGATGCCCAGCGTTTGGAAGGCTCTGATGACGATACTGAGCTCGATGAAGGCAGTAACATGAGCGCGGACAGAGGGGGTGCCCAAGAAGGACAGCAATCTGGCAGTCATGCTCCCCCTGCTGCAGCATACTGCCAGGTTTGCTCCAGTGATGAGGAGGGAGGGGATGATGAGGTCACTGACTCAACGTGGGTGCCTGATAGGAGAGAGGAGGAGGAGGAGGAGGAGGAGGAGGAGGAGGAGGCGGCAGCACATCACCAACGAGGCAGGATGCCCTCCAGGGGCCAGCCTAAGGGCAGCACATTGACTGCATCACACCCCAAAGCTCCACATGTGCAGGGCGCTGCAGTCTCTGCGCGTTATTCAAAAAGTTCTTTGGTGTGGGCCTTTTTTGAGACGAGTGCATCAGATCGCACCGCTGCTATTTGCAACATATGTCTCAAGCGTATCTCGCGTGGCCAAAATATCTCCCGCTTGGGTACCACATGCTTGACCAGACATATGTTGACCTGCCATGCAGTTCGTTGGCAAGCGTATCTAAAAGACCCACACCAAAGAACAAAGAGGATCTCTCCTTGCTCCTCATCAGCTGAGATTTCCAACCCCACTAGACCTTCAGTCCTCTCTGAGACCTGCAGTGAGAGGAATGAAGGTGTAGAATTAGGTGTGTCACAGCCAAGTACTTGTGGGCAATCTGCTTTTGGTACACCGACGTCAGATTGTACCAGGCAAATTTCCCTGCCCCAGCTGCTGCACCGCCGAAAGAAGTTTGCTCCCAGCCATCCACATGCCCAGCGGTTGAATGCTAGCTTGGCAAAATTGCTAGCACTTCAACTGCTGCCTTTTCAGTTGGTAGACTCTGCCCCCTTCCGTGAGTTTGTGGAATGTGCGGTTCCTCAGTGGCAGGTACCCAAACGCCACTTTTTCTCACGGAAGGCGATTCCGGCTCTCTACCGGCATGTGGAAGGCAATGTCCATGCCTCGCTGGACAGGGCGGTCAGCGGTAAGGTGCATATTACCGCTGACTCATGGTCCAGCAGGCATGGACAGGGACGTTACCTAAGTTTCACGGCGCATTGGGTGACTCTGCTGGCAGCTGGGAAGGATGCAGGACAAGGTGCAGTAGTGTTGGAGGTTGTTCCGCCACCACGCCTCCAAAATGCTGATTGTGACACACCTCTCTCCTCCACCCCCTCCTCTTCTTCTTCCTCCATGGCCTCTTCCTCGGAACCAGCGGTGCTCCGTAGGCGTTCAAGGGGCTACGCAAGTACGCAGGCCAAAAGATGCCATGCGGTGCTTGAGCTGGTGTGCTTGGGGGACAGGAGCCACACTGGGGCAGAGGTTCTGTCAGCTCTGCAGGGGCAGGTTCAGAGGTGGTTGACGCCACGCCAACTTAAGGCAGGAATGGTGGTTTGCGACAATGGCACCAACCTCCTCTCTGCCCTCCGACAGGGACAAATGACCCATGTGCCCTGTTTGGCTCACGTCCTTAACTTGGTGGTGCAGCGGTTCTTGGGCAGGTACCCGGGCTTACAGGATGTCCTGAGGCAGGCCAGGAAAGTCTGTGTGCATTTCCGCCGGTCATATAATGCCAGTGCTCGGCTGACGGACCTCCAAAAGGAGTTTAACCTGCCCAAGAACCGCCTAATCTGTGACATGCCCACCAGGTGGAACTCAACGTTGGCCATGCTGCAGCGGCTGCACACGCAGCAGAGGGCCATAAATGAGTACCTGTGCGACTATGGCACCAGGACAGGGTCAGGGGAGCTTGGTTTTTTTTCCCCACGCCAGTGGGCCATGATCAGGGATGCATGCACTGTCCTGTCACCATTCGAGGAGGCCACGAGGATGGTGAGCAGTGACAGTGCATGCATCAGTGACACTGTCCCCCTTGTCCACCTGTTGGAGCACACGCTGCGTGGAATAATGGACAGGGCACTTGAGGCAGAACAGAGGCAGGAAGAGGAGGACTTCCTTAGCTCTCAAGGCCCCCTTTATCCAGACAGTGTTCCTGCGTGCCCGCCGATCACACAGGAAGAGGACGAGGAGGAAGAGGAGGAGGAGGAAGATTGTGTCAGTATGGAGGTGGAGCCTGGCACTCAGCATCAGCAGCAGTCTTTAAGGGATCAGTCCCAAGAAACACATGGACTTGTACGTGGCTGGGAGGAGGTGGCTGCGGACCATGTCGTTCTTAGTGACCCAGAGGACTCCGGACCGAATGCCTCAGCAAACCTACGCTGCATGGCCTCCCTGATCCTGCAAAGCCTGCGTAAGGATCCTCGTATTCGTGGTATCAAGGAGAAGGACCAATACTGGCTGGCAACCCTCCTTGATCCACGTTACAAGGGTAAGGTTGCGGACCTTATCTTGCCATCGCAGAGGGAGCAGAGGATGAAACATCTTCGGGAGGCCTTGCAGAAAGGTCTGTGCAACGCGTTCCCAGAGACTGGGAGGTTACAAACTCCTGTTTCTGGACAACGTGTTGCTGAGGCTTCGGTCAGTCAAAGAAGGAGCGGTGGAGAAGGTGGCCGTCTGACCGATGCGTTCAGACAATTTTTTGGTCCGCAGCCCCAAGGTATGATCGGTTCCAGCAACCATCGCCAGCGTCTGTTTTACATGGTGCAGGAATACCTAGGGGCAAGATCAGACTTGGACACCTTTCCCACCGAAAATCCTCTGGGTTACTGGGTCTTGAGGATGGATCACTGGCCAGAGCTTGCACAGTATGCAATTGAGCTACTGGCCTGTCCTGCATCCAGCGTTCTTTCGGAACGCACATTCAGTGCTGCTGGAGGCGTGGTAACCGATCACAGGGTGCGTCTGTCCACCGACTCGGTCGATCGGCTGACCTTCATAAAAATGAATGAGTCTTGGATCACCACCAGCTACCAAGCACCTGATGCTGATGTAACCGAATAATTTTTTTTGAAATCTCAGATCCCTTCAAAGACTGCCTATGCTGATGCTGAGTGACTATCCCTGAGTAATTATCCTCTTCCTCCTCAATCATCACGCTGATAGCTTGTTGCAGTGTTGTGGCACCAGCACCAGTGCCTAAGGCCCAATTTTTCTGCCCCTGTCTAACAGGGGCGTGTAATTACAATTTTTGATGCAATACTTTGCAGCAGGGCTCGTTCCTGCGTTCCAACTAGAGTGTCTGTGAGGGGTTGCAGTGTTGTGGCACCAGCACCAGTGCCTAAGGCCCAATTTTTCTGCCCCTGTCTAACAGGGGCGTGTAATTACAATTTTTGAAGCAATAATTTGCAGCAGGGCTCGTTCCTGCGTTCCAACTAGAGTGTCTGTGAGGGGTTGCAGTGTTGTGGCACCAGCACCAGTGCCTAAGGCCCAATTTTTCTGCCCCTGTCTAACAGGGGCGTGTAATTACAATTTTTGAAGCAATAATTTGCAGCAGGGCTCGTTCCTGCGTTCCAACTAGAGTGTCTGTGAGGGGTTGCAGTGTTGTGGCACCAGCACCAGTGCCTAAGGCCTAATTTTTCAGCTCCTGTTCAACAGGGGCATGTAATTACAATTCTTGATCTAATATTTCACAGCAGGGCCCTGTGAGGGCTTACAGTGTTGTGGCCACAGCAACACCTAAGGCCCAAATTTCTGCTGAGTATATAGGGCAGGACCCTACTTTCAAACATCTAACTTACAAACGACTCCTACTTGCAAACGGAAGGAGACAACAGGAAGTGAGATGAAATCTACCCCTAGGAAGGGAAATTCTCTCCTGTAAGAGTTAATATGGGAAAACAAGTTCTCCTTTCCACTGATGCTTTCCAATCCTTGTTCCACAAAAAAACCCAAATTTTCAAAAAACATTTTTCATTGGGACAAAAAAGTGAGGTGAAATCTTCTGAAGAGGAGGAAAGACAGCAAAACAAATGTCACAGGGGTGATAACCCTTCCCTATGTTTTCCAAAAAGCTTAGAAAAGATTTTTTGGCTGGAGCTAAACACGTTAAAAATGTTCAAAATTACAAACAGATTCTACTTAACAACAAACCTACAGTCCCTGTCTTGTTTGCACCGCCTGTATACTGCTGTTCAGAGTATATAGGGCCTGGTGGCCCCACACCTTTCCTTATTTTAATTTGGGTGCGGGGTTCCCCTTAATATCCATACAAGACCCAAAGGGACTGGTAATGGACTGGGGGGTACCCATGCCGTTTGTCTCACTGATTTTCATCCATATTGCCATGACCCGACATGACATTAAACCCGCAAGCAGTTTTAAATGAGATTTTTTCCTTTAAAAATGACATTTGGTGCAGGGACTGTTCTAAACATGGGAAACACGCGTCACTTTACAGGCATACTATAGACACCCCCCAGGTACGATATTTAAAGGAATATTTCACTTTTTTTTTTTTACTTTAAGCATCATTAAAATCACTGCTCCCGAAAAAACGGCCGTTTTTAAAAGTTTTTTTTGCATTGATACATGTCCCCTGGGGTAGGACCCGGGTCCCCAAACCCTTTTTAGGACAATACCATGCAAATTAGCCTTTAAAATGAGCACTTTTGATTTCGAACGTTCGAGTCCCATAGACGTCAATGGGGTTCTAACGTTCGTGCGAACTTTCGGTCCGTTCGCGGGTTCTGGTGCGAACCGAACCGGGGGGTGTTCGGCTCATCCCTACTCCTGGAGCATCACGCAAGTTTCTTCTATCATGAGTGGCGTCAGATGTTACAGCATCATGGTGTGTTTCTGTGTGTGTCCCCCCCTACTCACCCCCTTTTATGTGTCAGGCTGTTTGCCATAGTTACCAAACAACAGAAAACATGCCTGTTTACTGTAGCTGTAAAAACAATGGACTGCTGAAAACTGCATCTACGTACCCATTGTCTAATCAAGCCAACACCTGACAGAAATCTAACAGTCATTCTTTCAGTTTGAAAGCTGAAAAAAACTTCAAACAAGTAAATCTCTTTCTTGTGTTCTGTAGCTATAGAGACAATAGCCTGTTGAAACTGTAACAATACAACAATACCCATTGCATCCAGCATTTGTTTGAGAAAGTCTCTCTCTGTGACACCAGAATGCTATGAGTCTTATAGAAAAATTATATTTTATATCAAACGCAACACATAGACCAACACAAAGTTGCACATAATTGTGAAGTGGAAGGAAAATGATAAAATGTTTTACAAATATGTGACAGAGAAAATTGAGTACTGTATATTACAAATATGTGAAAAGTGTGGCATGTATTTGTATGCAGCCCCCCTGAGTCAATGTAGAACCAACCACCTTTCGCTGCTATTACAGCTGCAAGTCTTTTTGGGGATGTCTCTACCAGCTTTGCACATCTAGAGAGTGACATTTTTTACCTTTTCTTCTTTGCAAAATAGCTCAAGCTCTGTCAGATTGGATGGAGAACGTTTTTGTGAAAAGCAATTTTCAAGTCTTGCCACAGATTCTCAATTGGATTTAGGTCTAGACTTTGACTGGACCATTCTAACACATGAATATGCTTTGATCTAAACCATTCCATTGTAGCTCTGACTGTATGTTTAGGGTTGTTGTCCTGCTGAAAGGTGAATCTCCGCCCCAGTCTCAAGTCTTATGCAGACTTGAACAGGTTTCTTCTAAGATTGCCCTGTATTTGCCATCTTCCCATCAACTCTGACCAGCTTCCCTGTACCTGCAGAAGAAAAGCATCCCCGCTACATGATGCTGATGCCACCATGTTTCATGGTGGGGATGGTGTGTTTGGGGTGATGTGCAGTGTTAGCTTTCCACCACACATAGCGTTTTGCTTTTAGGCCAAAACATTCAATTTTGGTCTCATCTGACCAGAGCACCTTCTTCCAAATGTTTGCTGTGTCCCCCACATGGCTTCTCACAAACTGCAAACGGTGCTTCTTGTGGGTTTCTTTCAGCAATGGCTTTCTTCTTGCCACCCTTCCATAAAGGCCAGATTTGTGAAATAGTTGTCCTGTGGACTGATTCTTCCACCTGAGCTCTGCAGCTCCTCCAGAGTTACCATGGGCCTGATGGCTGCTTCTCTGATGAATGCTCTCCTTGACTGGCCTGTCAGTTTAGGTGGACGGCCATGTCTTGGTAGGTTTGCAGTTATGCCATACTCTTTCCATTTACAGATGATGGATTGAACAGTGTTCAGTGAGATGTTCCAAGCTTGGTATATTTTTTTTTTTTATAACCTAACCCTGCTTTAAACAGCAAGGATCAGACTCTCCCGATATAAACAGTCATGGTGCTTGATAATTGGCCCATCTCTGTCATATGATCCTCCATACCCAAAAGTACCAAGTATCTTTGTTCCCTCCCTGTAACTGAATGAAGTAGCGAAGGAATAAAGTAAAATTGAGTATGTGTTGCTGCAAAGGGAGCTGATTAAGCCAAACCAGTTCTTGTGCCCTACATGGGGGACACGGGAAGGTGGGAGGATGCTGATATGTTACTGTGGCCTAAATGGGCAAAGTAGAGTGTTATTTTGGCAGCCATTTTCTGTATAACTTGGGAATATACTCTCCTAAGAACAGAATCATATTGTGGATTTATTGCTTTGCAAATTGTCTCAAAGTCTAAATAATGTGCTCATAACCTGTTATTGTCAATTCCTAATCTTTGGTAACCTATGGGTATCCTACCCAATGCAGAAGATTACCATACAAATAACCAATCAATACCCAGCCATAATTTGTGTTCATAGATTGACCTTGCATCACCTCTCCCACTATACCTGCAGTAATTACATAAAGACTTATATGATTCTAGCCTAATTTCTTGTTCCTGCTTCACTGATCGAGCTTCTGAAGTAGAGGCTGGAAGCCTGGCTGTCACTGTAAACAATTATTTCTTCCAAAGAAAGTACAATTTAACAGACTAACAACTTTATTGGCTAATGTAAAGGCCAGGCTCAAATGGTAATGACAGCAATAAACCATGCATATGACAAGGACACCAAGGAACAGTCCAAGCAGGATTGCCCTGTACACAAGGCAGCAAACAAAACAAGTTCAATGCAGGAGGACATTGTACTGCAAGTCCATAGCATAAAACAAACAAAATATCTGCTCATCTAGGCACTACAGTAACTAAACTCAGGTCAGTTCCTGACTATCAGGGTGTCCCCTAATGGGTTCCCCAACACAAACAGGCAAGACTCAATCTTTTCAGTGTTTCTATCAGCACCCCTCCTTTTCATCCAGCTGCAAGGTCCCACAGCTGAGAGAGAGAGAGCCTTGAGCATCAGTCAGCTCAAATACAAAAATGGCTGTACATCTCTGAGATTAATCATTAGGTCTTCCTACCTGGTAAGATCTAGGAATGGAGGCTTTTTCCCCCCACCCAAAACTCTACAAAACCCCGGAGCACCCAAGACCCAGACACAAAAGTATTAGGATTCTGAGAACACATAAAGGTTGGTTTCTCCAAACCAGTCAAACTCTGGAGCCCCTCACCATGTTTTGGGTAATAAAATCTAGGTGGCACATGCACTATATTACCAAAAGTATTGGGACACCTGCCTTTACACGCACATGAACTTTAATGGAAAATAGGAATAGAAGATCTGTTTTTTTTTCTTTTTATATATTCTAGCCCCAGAGGTATCTTTCAAATGGAGTTGGCATAGTCGTCAGGATATTATACCAACTCATATGGAAGCCAGTATTTATTTTATCACTAACCTTTAGAAGGAAGATACTAGTGTGTGGACGGTGTGTACACTATATTACCAAAAGTATTGAGACGTACATGAACTTTAATGGCATCCCAGTCTTAGTCCGTAGTTCAATATTGAGTTGGCCCACTCTTTGCAGCTATAACAGCTTCAACTTCTCTGGAAAGGCTGACCATTCTTCCAGAAGCGCATTTGTGAGGTCAGGCACTGATGTGGGCAAGAAGGCCTGGCTCGCAGTCTCCGCTCTTATTCATCCAAAGGTGCAGGACAGTTAAATTCCTCCACCCCAAACTGACTCATCCATGTCTTTATGGACCTTGTTTGTGCACTGGTGCGCAGTCATGTTGGAACAGGAAGGGGCCATCCCCAAACTGTTCCTACAAAGTTGGGAGTATGAAACTGTCCAAAATGTCTTGGTATGCTGATGCCTTAAGAGTTTCCTTCACTGGAACTAAGAAGCCAAGCCCAACCCCTAAAAAACAACTCCCCCCACCATAATTTTCCCTCCATCAAATGATTTGGACCAGTGCAAAAAGCAAGGTCCATAAAGACATGGATGAGAGAGTTTGGGGTGGAGGAACTTGATGGGCCTGCACAGAGTCCTGACCTCAACCCGCTAGAACACCTTTTGAGATTAATCAGAGCAGAGACTGCCAGCCACTCCTAAACCTTGTGGACAGCCTTCCCAGAAGAGTTGACGCTGTTCTAGCTGCAAAGGGTGGGCCAACTCAATATTGAAGCCTACGGACTAAGATTGGGATGTCATTAAAGTTCATGTACGGGTAAAGGCAGACATCCCAATACTTTTGGTAATATAGTGTACACACTGTCCACACACTAGTATCTTCTGTCTAAAGGTTAGTGATAAAGTAAATACTCCTTGGCATATGAGTTGGTATAACTCATCCTGACGACGATGCCAACTCCATTTGAAAGATACTTCTGGGGCTAGAAATATATCAAAATAAAAAATTAGGACTGCTATTGTATTGACAGCTAGTTCCACTTCACACTGAAATTTTTATCACATAAAAATGTTATTTTAAATTGTATAAAGAATGTTGTAAAATATTGTATACTTTATGAGGCGTCAAAGTGACCTACTCTTCTATATTAATAAACCATTGTTCATACCATTGTTTATACTGTTAATATAAAAACAACAAACTTCTGTACATATTCTCTTGTGATCTGTTCTCATAAACCTACCTGATGTATCTACTTCCAAGTGTTGTTATTCAGATTGTATTTACTTGATGCCTCTCTAGGATTTTCTTGGCATTAATCAGACATGGGGTTCAGGTTTGTACAAATATTTTCAGAGCGCCATCATTTTACATATGGTTTCTTGACAGCCCAGGAAAATACGGATATCCTTCATGTGTGAATTAACAGCTGGTGTAATACACAGAACAACTCAAGCTTAACAAGTCTGGGAGTTTGTAGGCTCTAAAGCATGTGTTGACTGGTGCCTTTCTCCTTTAATCAGAAATACATAAAACCGATCCGCTGTGTCCAGATAATCCTTCTGCATGGAATAGAGCTGGAAAGACTTTGTTCTACATTGTCATCTTGTGTTTTTTATTGTTTTATGTTGTTGTTTTTTTTATTAAGGAAGGAAGCCTTGAAGAAGTCTAGTCTAAACACAAATTTGTCAATCATTTCTATTGCTGAAACTGGTGAAGTTGTTGATGTGCAAATTATCCCCAAATCAAACACCAAGAATAAATTGTTTGTGCTAGCTCTGCTTTCAAATTATTAGGATTTCCAGTTTTTTGGATAGCATACTGGGATCATATGTATATATTTTATGGTGATATATTAGGTATAAGAAGATATGCAAATTGTATTTGTGTATTTATTGGGTATTTATTAGGTGTATGCATTTTTGTTAATAAATGAAGCAAAAAAAAAAAAAAAAAGAAAAAGCTTTGGGATTAGGTAGGTAGGATGCATGCTGTGGTGGGGAGAGATTAAAAATATTGAACTAGGCAACTCTCTCTTCTCTTGCCTATCTTCTTCCTACTCTCCTCTCTATTCCTTTAGTGTATTTTACACTCCACAATATCTGTTCACGGATCACACACCACAAGGGTCATAGAACCTAGAAAGGTCCTAATCTCAGCCAGGGTTAGAATTTCATCCAGGACCAAGGGGTCCCACGAGAATGGTCCCCCAAAGGGAGATGACACCTCAGCATCTACATTATGGAAGCCTCTTGAAGAGTTAGCATGATGAAAGTCGGGGATGAGCCCATTTCTGGACACAGTTTGATCCCAATGGGGGTGTCAGGAGTGGTGGGCCCACTCTGTACACTAAATACCTGGACACCTGGATGATCGAACCCTTTGTTGTTCTGATGCTCAATGATCTGTACTGTGATCTATACGTTGATATCCTAAAATACTTTGAACAACAACAAAAAAATATTCAACTGTTTCTCCCCCTTGATTTTGACAGTTCTCTACTCCACCCCTAGGTCACTTACTTCCTAAGTATATACAGACATCGGACCTCCTCCCCCCCCCCCCCCCCGGCGACTCCTCTCCTCTCTTCTGCTCCCTCTCGCTTTGGCCTCCCCTCTTTTGCCCTCTTTATCACTTCTTCTTCCTCTCTGTTTCTCAAATGGCTCATTCACCTCAATGAGCTCTCCCCCCAGGATCCACATGTCTACCGGTGGGACCATGGTCCGATACTCCTAGTTACCTGACCCTTTTCCCACCTCATTCCCAACACTTGCAGTAACTAGCTCCCACTTGCGAAAGCAGCCCACTGCTGGTTTCAAATCTGTGCCTCACCACTGACTCACTTTATATTGGTTATATGTTACATCATTTACCGGTTTGATTGCACTGTACTATTACTGCTACCAATATGCCCACACCTTGGGCTGCATCACTACTGGTTCCATGATCTGATCTATACTCCATGCACTATCTTTGCACCTGAGGAGAGTTCTTCCCCTCAATTCCTATGTCATATACTGTTTCCCTTTATCTAATAAAATGTTTGAACAACAGATTAAAGGTTAGCTGAATGGTCTCCCCCCTCACGACACAGCTTGTTCCCAGATGGGGTGTCAGACAACCCTCCTAAACTTGAAATTAACCATTGAAATGGAATATATTGTCTACACAGGTTTGTTATTGTTTTGCCATTTGTACGCCTGAGTCTCCGCTCTAATTCATCCCAAAGGTGTTCTATCTGGTTAGGGTCAGGACTCTGTGCAGGCCAGTCAAGTTTCTCCAGCCCAAACTTGAAAACCAACCCCACACCATAATCCCCCCTCCACCAAATGATTTGGACCCGTGCACAAAGCAAGGTCTATAAAGTCATGGATGAGCGAGTTTGAGGTGGAGGATGAATTTCTTGGAGGGATAAGTGGAAAGTTACGTGTAGGCTAAGTATGCTGAGGGGATGCATAGTGCTCAATACAGGAGACCCAGAGATTGACTCATCATATTAGGGGCCTGTTTCTGTTTACACATTGGGGTTTACTTTTGGAGTTTCTTCTCCTCATATTACATCTCATACAAAGCATTCCTTTACACCTTTATGATGTTGTGAGTGGCAAACAGCTGTATTCCTGGGATGGAGTGGGCCATTAACTACACACAGATTATGGAGTGGATCCGAGGAAGCAAACTAATAACGAAACACATTGATCAAAGGTTCCATATTTAAACTATTATATTCTGTGGTATAATATAGTTGACTATGAGTTTATTGATGGCCACATTTTGTATGTGCTGAATGCTTTTTAACTTTTATAATAAAATTGTTACTATATCTTTTATCTCTATAAGTTACTGGGTCCCATTTTTTTTAACCTCTCTCGCCACTTCTTAATTTTAGTGAATGGAGGGGATATTAGATATTCCTTAGATTATACCTTGCTTGGACATTGTAAGGATGCAAAGCCCCCAACTGTCCCTGATTTCGAGGGATTGTCCCTGATTTGGAACAATGTCCCTCTTTCCTCCTTATTTGTCCCTCATTTTGGTTTTATTTATATAGTTGTATATAAAATGCACCATTTATCTTTCAAAAAGTGTTTCACAGTGCTAAACCTTTTTGTCCAGTTTCTAAATTGTTGTGCCTACATACTTTTTCTAATAGGTTTCACTTGTTTCCTTCTCAAAAAGTTGGAAGGTACTTATAGAGAACACTGTATACTTAACATGAACCTGCCCCCTGGTTTCTCTTATACTGGGTATTGCTTGGTGATAAGTATAGTAGAAATGTGCATTGGGTTGGATATCTATAGGTCACCAAAGATGAGAAATTTATAATAGGTTGCTAGCAAAATGATTTAGAATATGGGACAATTTCTGACGCAACAAAAGGAATGGGTATCACACACGGTTCTGTTTTTACTGTGTAGGGCAAACTCTGTAACCTTCTAAAATAATGGAAGTTGTTATTAGCTCTTATGTTTTGCTTTTGCTAATATAAACTTTATAAAGTAGCTACCACAGTCACTCTTTTGCCTGCCTAGCATGTAGAGCACCCTCTACCTAGATGCTAGTGTTCATTATTGTTAGAGTAGGTAAATTTCAGCCAGGCCTGGGTTGAATCTGGGTCAGGACTAAGTGACTCAGGGAGGCTGGATGACTCAGTAAGCAGCACCTCTGGTAACTCCCCCTGCTCTCTTAAAACTTTGGAGAAGTTTCCAAAAGTAGAGGGTGGAGTCTAGGAGGAGCTGCTTGGAGTATTGATGAGGGCCCCAGCCAATCCCTGGCCAAGTGGGCTGGCAAGGGGCAGTCAGGTGGAAGATGGAGATGGAGTGGCATTGAGGGTGCCCCCTAGTTGGGAGGGGGGGTGACCTCAGGCCTAGGGCTTGAGTACTGGTGGGACCCTCTACAACACACAGAGGAATCCTTTCCTGGATGCACAGGAGCAAGTTTGAGGACAGCGGGAGAGAGTCAGCACGTCCAGGAGATCTCCTGATGAGTCAGCCGGGTGGGCTGGTGAGTGAGCACTTTGGGAGGACTATGGAAAAGTAGCCAGGAGGGCTAGTGAAAGGTGCAGCTGCAGCCAGGTGGATTGGCAGTGCCTGAAGAGGTGGTGCTGGGATCAGTAGCCACAGGAATGTATGCTGAACACTGAATTTTTGCTACACACTGGGCCTCGGGTTCCTGCCTGTAAAGGGCTATTGCTAAAGTCTTACTAAGCCCCTATTCACATCGGGCCGATTTGACATGCAATTGTCAAATCGCATGTCAAATTGGAGCCTATTGCTGGCAATGACACCTTCTGAATCTGTGAAACGCAGACTTTGCATGTTCATAGTTCCTGCACTACTTTTGATAACTTTGCGGCCAACTTCAATAGACACCTGTGCATGAACCCGCACAGATGTCTTTCAAATCACCCCCGAACTTGCAACTGAAGTGCGATTTCAGCTGAACTCGTGCGATTTCAAACCCACCCTCAGTGTGAACGAGGGCTCTGTTGTGTCAGTGTGCCAGCTGAAGTTCTGCAAGCAAGTTAGTGCTGGAGGAAGAGAAGGAGTGTATATAGACTGTACATAGGAGAAGTTGTCTTAGAAATTGTTTGAAGTCGTGGGCATCCAATAATACCCCTATCCCACAGCTCCCAACTGTCCCTGATTTCGAGGGACTGTCCCTGATTTGGAACAAAGTCCCTCTGTCCCTCTTTCCTCCTCATTTGTCCCTCATTTTGGTCTGATCTGTCTAGTTGTATATAAAATGCACTATTTATCTATCAAAAAGTGTTTCCTAGTGCTAAACCTTTGATAAAAATCCTAAATTGCTGCATTTGTAAATTTGAAAAGCTAATATAAAGAATAGTAGTGGTAAAAAGAAAAGCCCTTGTGGGTTTAACTAATCATTTTTTGGGGGTTAATTCTCCTTTAAGGGCTTGTGGTGGGGGGGCATGTCCTATGCCTACATACTTTTGCTAGTATTCCCATCTCAAAAAGTTGGGAGGTATGCTATCCCCGTCCAAGTTCTAATCTCTCAGTAAATAACAAAAACAAAATGCTAAACTCACGTGTGCCTGTGAAAATTCGTTGTGCCTGGCTGTGCAGGGCGGAGGATCCTATTTCACTTGAGACTCCTACATGGGGTGCACTACACACATTTCTTATGTATGGAATGCACCACAGGCCAAAAACTCAGTGGCCTTGCTTCATGGAGCTGCAGAAGCATTTGAGGCATTTTGAAGCAGCCATAGTCCCTGATATAAAAAAGTTTCCACCAATTACCCCATGAAAAATAATAAGTTGTATACTTACCTGTTTGGTGGGCAGCAATTTATTTATTTGTTCTCTTGGGAAGGTTTGGGTGCCTCTGCTGTCTGTCACTTTCGGGTGCACAGCATAGCAGGTCTCCCACCTTGAGTTGTGGTTCCTCCTGTCCTCCTCTCATTGTACTAGCTACTTTCTACAGTCCTCAAGGGCATTGTTTAAGATCATCTTTAAATGCTATGTCTTATTGTTATGATAGTTCATTAATATGACCAAATAACGGTTTTAGTCGCCTGTAATGTTTCTGGTTGTCTTATGTGGCTTTTTCTCTTTTTGGATGTTCGACCTGACCTTCTGAGTTAAGTCTTCAAAGTTCCTAGAGTGTAAAATCAGATTAGGGTAAATTTGTAATAATAAATCTTTACACATTGGATTACAGTATATACAGAGATTATTTCAACATAATGTTCTGCCATATGTGTTTCCAAGAAGATTATGTGATATTCACTGTATCATTTCAATCCTCATGTGTGTTCAGGGCTGTTCCAGATAGGAGTCTGTCACACATGCATGGAGTTATAAAGTAAAAAAAGTATTTAGTCCATACTTAGTAACGGTAGATATAGCAGAGCCTATAAATCTTTATAACAAGAAAGTACGATTTTAAATGAAAACTTGATCAAGCATAAAAAGATAAAGACTTACCCAAAAGGTGTAGAAAACATGCATTATAATTATTCTTTGGCAAATGCTGAATGTTAATAATATTACTGTGGATTCTCTTGTACTGTATTATCATGGTTTCTTACTTTTTTCAGTCACTAGGCTTGTATCCAGAGAACCCAGACCATAACAATAGTAACGGGGACAAGGGACAGAAAGAAGTAGCTGTAGAGAGACATTACATTCTATCTGGATAATTGAGTTACACAGATGGGGCTGCTACTTTTTGCCAGAACCAAAATTGGACACCTGAAGGACCCTTAAGCCATACGATGCATTCATAAATCTGAGTCGGCCGTGTCCATTGGAATGTTCTCTGTTTTTTTTTTTTTTAACCCATGCCTGTTGTATATGGATCCCTTAAAGTACAGAAAGTAGACACTTAAAGTGTACTGCAATAAGTGATTATAGTTGTTTAGCTGTGTGGTCTCGTTAATGAATGAATGAATGAAAGATTTGTATAGCGCTGCAAATGCAAACTGAATCGCCTCAAGGTGCTTGATCCGTGCTGTTAGTCCTGTTTCTTAGAAGAGATGGGTCTTGAGTTTTTTTCTGAAGGCCCGATGATTTTCTTCCATGCGGATGTGGGCGGGTAGAGCGTTCCATAACCGTGGTCCTTGGACTGCAAATCTTCGCTCTCCCTTTGATTTGTAGCGGGACTTGGGAATGGGGAGGAGATTTTAGTTAGTTGATCGAAGACTGCGCTTAGGTGTGTAGTGTTTTATTTTCTCGCATAGGTATTGTGGAGCGTTTCCTTGAGTGCATTTATGGGTGAGGCAGAGGGTCTTGAACGTGATCCGGTCCTTTGCCGTAAGCCAATATAGGCTCCTCAGGGATGGGGAGATGGCTTCCCAGGGTTTTTTTTCTGTTACCAGTCTTGCTGCAGTGTTTTGGATGACTTGTAGGCGTGCAATCTGGTATTTAGGTTGTCCTATGCAGCACAGCCACCTGTCTAACTCTTCCCCATCAGGTTAGGTTACACTTTAAGTCACCAGTTGAAAATTATGTATTCAACCTGTCCCATTTAATCAGGTAGAAAGCAGTCTACATTAGGTATATATTTTTGAGCTGTGCTTCAGGTTCAAGCTGCTAAGCCTCACCCATGTGCTTTGTAGGCCATACCTGCTATAGTTGACACTATGGAGGTGGTGTAAAAAATCTCTCATTCCACCTTACTGCACTACAAATTTTAGTTGAGTTGCCCCAAGTTCAGGTTTCAAAAGAGGTGAGGCTTGTTAAATGTGAACACAGTTTGTCCAGATAAGTCAACTAAAAGTGGATTTTTACTTTAAACTGATCATGTTAACCTGTGTTAAAAAAAAAAAAAAAGAATAACAAAAAAAAAAAAAGACTAAGTCCCTTTAAAATAGAAACTGCAAAAAGGTTAAAACTCAAGCATGCTGAGCTTCCAAAAGTAAGTAATTTGCACTAGAGCATATGGTAACTGACAAATCCTTCCAAATGCCTTGTAAAACCTTCCTAAATGGTGAAAGGCTTTCAGTCGCATGACTGGTTAATCTATGAAATAAAAATTACGAGAGGTCAGTTTGTGAACGTAGATGAATGTAAGCAGCAAATCACATATGTTTATTCCAGATGCTCAAACCAGAAATCTCTCTTAGGTCAGAACCTTTTTCTGTCAGTGTGATGCACACAGTCTGCATACAATGGACATAACTAATTAATTAACGAGGAGTAAACAGTGCAGACTGTACAATATGAAACTGGTGGTGTCATATAGAAGAATAAATATAACTGTGGATTAGTCTGATGGTAGCTACAGATCTGAAAATACTGAATTGCGTGGGGGCTTCATCATTTAGAAGGCAAGAGCATCTACAGTGCCTTGAAAAAGTATTCACACCCCTTGAAATTTTCTACATTTTGTCATTTTACAACCAAAAACGTAAATATATTTTATTGGGATTTTATGTGATCGACCAACACAAAGTGGCACATAATTGTGAAGTGGAAGGAAAATGATAAATGGTTTTCCAAATTTTTTACAAAAAAATATGTGAAAAGTGTGGCGTGCATTTGTATTCACCCCCTTTACTCTGATATCCCTAACTAAAATCTAGTGGAACCAATTGTCTTCAGAAATCACCTAATTATTAAAGAGTGCCCACCTGTGTGTTATTAGATGTCAGTATTTGGACTTTTGGAGAAATAGGCATCAGCCTGCATGTGATCTCAGTGATTTGGAATCATTTGATTAGGCATTATTCTCCACCATGCCAGTTTGATGAATCCTATGTCCAGCCCTCAAATTTTCGCATTTTGCGAGTGGAAAATGAGGGCTGGCGAGGATGGGCTGCCAGGGAGGGGGGGGCGAGCACCATCGGCAGGTGGGATTTAATGGGAGTCCTCCTGGCGATCGCAGAGGTGAAGAGAGAGCCGACCAGATGATCAGAGCAAGGGGAACTTCACTGGAACAGCTTTAGTTTTGATTGCTGTGTGTTCCCCACACTCGCTGTCACATACAGCCCTACCTCCTGGTCCCAGGACTTTGATAGACAGATCACCCGTCCAATCCCAGGACGTGTATCAAAGCTCCCTGGCCAGGAAGCTGGGCTGTATGTGACTGTGAGCGGTGGGAATACACAGCAATTTAAATGAAAGCTTTTCCAGTGATGTTTCTCTGCGCTCTGATCATCTGGCCGGCAATCCTCTTCCTCTCCTCTCTTCCCCTGCACAGGTAGGCTGCATGGTGAACACAGACATGCTTCATTGGTGAACACAGGCAGGCTGCATTGGTGGGCACAAGCAGGCTGCATTGGTGGGCACAGGCATGCTGCATTGGTGGGCACGGGCATGCTACATTGGTGGACACGGGCAGGCTGCATTGGTGGACACGGGCAGGCTGCGATTGTGGGCATGGGTATGCTGCATTGGTGGGCATGGGTATGCTGCATTGGTGGGCATGGGTATGCTGCATTGGTGGACACGGGCATGCTACATTGGTGGGCACGGGCATGCTGCATTGGTGGACATGGGCAGGCTGCATTGGTGGGCACGGGCAGGCTGCATTGGTGGGCATGGGCAGGCTGCATTGGTGGACACAGGCAGGCAGCATTGATGAGCACAGGTGAGGCTGCATGGTGGACACAGGTGAAGTAGCATTGATGGACACAGGCAGGCTGCATTGATGAGCACAGGTGAGGCTGCATTGATGGACACAGGTGAAGTAGCATTGATGGACACAGGCAGGCTGCATTGATGGACACAGGTGAAGTAGCATTGATGGACACAGGCAGGCTGCATTGATGGACACAGGCAGGCTGCATTGATGGACACAGGTGAGGCAGCATTGATGGACACAGGTGAGGCAGCATTGATGGACACAGGTGAGGCAGCATTGATGGACACAGGTGAGGCTGCATTGTTGGGCACAGGTGAGGCTGCATTGATGGACACAGGTGAGGCTGCATTGATGGACACAGGTGAGGCTGCACTGATGGGCACGGATAAAGTTGTTGTCAATATTTATTTTTATAACTTTATTCTGCATAAAACATTTAAGTGTTATTTCATGAGATAATTTATGAGGGCGTGTTTAGCGGTGGAATTAGGGGTGGGGCAGGGTAGGGGTTGGCTGGGGCAACTGGTGGCGTGTAACCCTTAAGGCCTGGCTAGTAGCTCAGGACTTGAAATTTTGAGCCCTGCTATGTCCATTTGTTATACACCAGATCGGGGACTGATCTGATTGCTGAATATAATATTGCTGACACCACAGCTATTTAACAGACTAAGAGGTTGTCTTACTGGCATACTGTGCTATTAGGACTGCTACATACAGCCCAGGATCTCATACTGTGTGGTAACACTATCGGGACCACTTGGTATTTTGATGTGCACTGTATTCACCCATTGTGGCTTTAAGGTGCAGTGCTACCTAATACAATGTTCCTGGAGGTTTTCAGGTCCATAGATTCTCACAGGCCATAGGCCCACCTAGCCTGCAGGTGCCATTAAGGGGTTCCATCTTTTTTGGGGGGTCTTTAGTAGGGTGGTCTTTGTCCCAGCTCCTATTGCCAGGGCAGCATTAATAGAGGGATAGGGAGGGTTTTATAGGTTTTTGGGTGCAGGAGTTGATTGGGTGGGGAACGTGGGGGGATGATGACGGTTCTGATGGGGGGGGGGTGAAAAGGGAGTAACACTGATTTTCTTGATGCTGTTGTATTCCATATGTCATGTTTAATAAAATATGAGGAGGTAGCATGTGGGTGTTGATATGTTTTCTTTTTTACTTTCTGTGACATTTTGAAGAACCTAGTCTGATCATTATTTCCATAGATAAGCTGACTCTGACTACTCCTTGGGAAGCCACTGCTCTACCATCACTCTTTGTTACCTAAACAGAGACACTTGTGTGACTAGAATACTTATTTTTGATGTAAAATTTCCACCTGCAGACATTGAGAGACACTTGGATTGTGCATGTACTTCCAACGGCGTCAGATAACAAAGGCCAGCTTAAAGCAGAACTAAACTCAAAAATAAAATTGCTAGAAAGTATGGATGGTAGAAAAGATTTTGTAGGTCTAATTTCCAAAAAAGAAACAATTTCCTCTTTCTCCTGGCAATTTTTTTCGGCCGTACATCGGCTGAAGCCCATGCAGTGTACAATAATAATCCATTCCTGGCTTCTGCAAGAGAAAAAAAAATGATGGACCAACAAAGTGACACGTGAGAAACTCAAAAAAAGCAATGCAAGGCTGATGACTGATGGTTTAGCATATTTTCTTCCTTCAGTATTCTCTGCCACTTGTTTATTCTTATGATTATCATCTCTTCTCATTCATATCTCAGAAAATTGGTGGAGGTGACCTTTCCCTCAATTATGACAATTTGTCTGCACAATTCTTGCACCTTGGAAAAAATGTGTATAAAATGATACTATTATAGTGCTCAGCATAAACCTCTTTTGAAAAGTATGATTTTAATCAATAACTCAACTGAGCTTTATAGAAAATTTGTTTAGCTCATTACATGAAAGTAAGGTTAATAATATAACTTAGATTACAAAATCTCCAGCTTTACTCAAATTAGTTGATGCAAAAATGAATACACCACACAACAAAAACTACTACATCTAGTATTTTGTATGACCTCCATGACTTGTGAAGACAGCACCAAGACTTCTGGGCATGGAATGAACAAGTTGGCGACATATTGCAATATCTATCTTTTTCCATTCTTCAAGAATGACCTCTTTTAGAGCCTGGATGCTGAATGAAGAGTGATGCTCAACTTGTCTCTTCAGAATTCCCCATAGGTGTTCCATTGGGTTCAGATCAGGAGACATACACTATATTACCAAAAGTATTGGGACGCCTGCCTCTACACTCACATGAACTTTAATGGCATCCCAGTCTTAGTCCGTAGGGTTCAATATTGCGTTGGCCCACCCTTTGCAGCTATAACGACTTCCTTGGGAAGGCTGTCCACAAGCTTTAGGAGTGTGTCTATGGCAGTGTTTCTCAACTCCAGTCCTCAAGGCACCCCAACAGGTCATGTTTTCAGGCCTTCCATTATTTTTCACAGGTGATTTGATCAGTTTCACTACCTTAGTAATTACCACAGCCGTTTCATCTGAAGGAAATCCTGAAAACATGACCTGTTGGGGCGCCTTGAGGACTGGAGTTGGGAAACACTGGTCTATGGGAATGTTTGACCATTCTTCGAGAAGCACATTTGTGAGGTCAGTCACTGATGTTGGACGAGAAGGCCTGGCTCACAGTCTCTGCTCTAATTCATCCCAAAGGTGTTCTGTTGGGTTGAAGTCAGGGCTCTGTGGAGGCTATTCAAGTTCCTCCACTCTAAACTCACTCATCCATGTCTTTACGGACCTTGCTTTGTCCACTAGTGTGCAGTCATGTTTGAACATATAGGGGCCATCCCCAAACTATTCCCACAAAGTTTGGAGCATGAAATTGTCCAAAATGTCTTGGTATTCTGACAGCTTAAGAGTTCCCTTCACTGGAACTAAGAGGCCAAGCCCAACCCCTGAAGAACAACCCCACACCATAATCCCGCCTTCACCAAATGATTAGGACCAGTGCACAAAGCAAGGTTCATAAAGACATGGATGAGCGAGTTTGGGGTGAAGGAACTTGACTGGCCTGCACAAAGTCCTGACCTCAACCTGACAGAACACCTTTGGGATGAATTACAGCAGAGACTGCAAGCCAGGTCTTCTTGTCCACATCAGTGCCTGACCTCACAAATGTGCTTCTGGAAGAATGGTCAAACATTCCCATAGACACACTCCTAAACCTTGTGGACAGCCTTTCCAGAAGAGTTGAAGCTGTTATAGCTGCAAAGGTTGGGCCAACTTAATATTGAGCCCTACGGACTAAGACTGGGAGGCCATTAAAGTTCATGTACGTGTAAAGTCAGGCATCCCAATACTTTTGGTAATATAGTGTACTTTGCCACTAAATCACTTTCACCCTGTTCTTCAGAATTGCAACAGTGGCCTTAGATGTGTGTTTTGGATCATTGTCATGTTGGAAAAATGCACGACAACCAAGGGCATGGAGTGATGGTAGCAACTTCTCTTTCAATATAGAGCAGTACATCTGTGAATTCATGATACCATCAATGAAATGCAGCTCCCCGACACCAGCAGCACTCATGCAGCCCAACAGAAGGACACTGCCACCACCATGTTTCACTGTAGGCACCATGCATTTTTCTTTGTACTCCTCACCTTTGCAACACCATACAGTTTTGACGCTATCAGTTGCAAAAAAAATGTATCTTGGTCTAACCACTCCAGAGTACCAGTAGTCTTCTTCTTTTTCAGGATGGGCCCTGTCAAATTCTAGGCGGGCTTTTTTGTACATGGGCTTTAGGAAAGGCATTCTTCGTGGACAACACCCATGTATGCCATTCCTCTGCAGTGTACACTGTATAGTGTCATGGGAAACAATCACTCCAGTTTGGCTTTCTGCTTCCTTAGCTTACTGCAGTGAACTTACATGGCGATTTTCTTCAACCCTTCTCATAAGAAGACACTCCTGGCGAGGTTTTAAAGACAGTGGATGGTCTGGACGTCTCTGTGAGATGCTTGCAGTTCCATCTTTGTTACATTTTTGTATCACTTCTGCTACAGTATTTTGACTAAGTGCCGGTTCACAATGGTGCGATGCCAAACATCGCACAGACATCGCATGTAATTCGCAGTGCACTGCCGTTCACATTACATGCGATGTCTGTGTGGTGCGATATCAGCCATAGAGATAGTATGGCTGATATCGCACCGCATTCGATGCAAACACGCACAGGACCCTTTTTTCTGTTCGGACCAGAATCGGATCGCATGTGTGTTCACACATATGCGATCCGATTCATGTCCGAACTGTCAGTTCGCAGTGCGATATGCGAGCTGAACTGGGGGTGTCGTTAACAATGTATTGACACTCCCCAGCGATTCGCATATGGCAGTGTGAACTGGCATGCGATGCGGGAACACGCAGTGGATTCGCAGTGTTCTCGCATCGCACCAGTGTGAACCGGCACTAATAAGTTAAGATTTGCTGATCTTCTTGTAGCCGTCACCTTTCTTGTGTAAAGAAATTATTTTCTTTCTCAAGTCTTGTGTGACATTTCTCTTCAATTTGGTGCCATTGCTGACAGCATGAAATGGGAGGAGTTTTCTTTGTTAAGTAACACCCTTTTTATAATCAACTGTTTGCTGGACACCTGTTTAATTAATAATTACTCACCTGTAGTTGAATTCTTGCTAATTAGGATTTTGTTGTCTAAAATTTAGCTTTGCTCCTAAGTTTTTTTTATTGGGGTGTATTCATTTTTGCAACATGGTCTTGAATGAATTTATTAGGAAAAATACTTTTTTGTGTGTGCAAATTAACAAATCTTGCTTGTAGTCAATGGCCCGCATTTGTAGGAGTATTTTGTAGTATAGTGTCCCATAGAAAATGTTGATTTTGAAAGGAAAGTAAAAATCTGTTTGTGTGTACTCAATTATGCGCAGCATTGTATGTCTAATGCCCCGTACACACAGTCGGACATTGATCGGACATTCCGACCAACAAAATCCATGGATTTTTACCGACGGATGTTGGCTCAAACTTGTCTTGCATACACACGGTCAAACAAAGTTGTCGGAAAATCCGATCATTCTGAACGCGGTGACATAAAACACGTACGTCGGGACTATAAACGGGGCAGTAGCCAATAGCTTTCATCTCTTTATTTATTCTGGGCATGCTTTGCACTTTGTGCGTCGGATTTGTGTACACACGATTGGAAATTCCGACAACGGATTTTGTTGTCGGAAAATTTTATAGCCTGCTCTCAAACTTTGTGTGTCGGAAAATCCGATGGGAAATGTGTGATGGAGCCTACACACGGTCGGAATTTTCGACAACAAGGTCCTATCACACATTTTCCATCGGAAAATCCGACCGTGTGTACAGGGCATTATTGTTTGTCCTTTGAATGGCCAATAGGTAGGAAAAAATCTTGAAAACAATGGATGGGGGACAGTTCTCTGACCTTGAATAGTGCTGTGGGTATAGTGTGGTCTACCACTTACTTCACTGTTTCCTGTCTGAAAAGGAGATAGTCTCTGTTTTTGATAAAACTGCTCCTGTCAGGGTAGTTTGCTGGGGATGGGGCCAAGTACCTTATGCCTAATGCCGCGTACACACGACTGGTTTTGCCATCGGAATAAAGTCCGGAGGTTCCTCCAACGGAACTCCGACGGAATTCCATTCAAGTGGCCTTGCCTACACACGGTCAACCCAAAGTCTGACCGTTCAGAACGCGGTGACGTACAACACTTACGACGGGACTAGAAAAAGGAAGTTCAGTAGCTAGTAGCCAATAGCCAGTAGCCAATAGCTTCCGTCTCGTACTTGCTTCAGAGCATGCGCCGTTTTTGGTCCGTCGGAACAGCATACAGACGATCAGTTTTGCCGATAGGAATTGGGTCCATCGGAAATATTTAGAACATGTTCTATTTCTGGGTCTATCAGAATTTTCGAAAAAAAAGGTCCGATGAGGCCTACATGTGATCGGAATAGACGATGAAAAGCTTCCGTCTGACTTTTTCTGTCGGACATTCCGCTCGTGTGTACGCGGCTTAAGTTTACATATAAGAGTTAATGAAGATAATGAAACCGACATTTTGCTAACAGCATTGAATTTAGGTGCTTTGGGCACTAGGTTATATGGCCTTTGGGGGCCACCAGTGTTTGCTGCCCTTTTCATGCATGGCCACTTTTATAATGAAGAAATTGGCAGTAGCCAGTGTGGTGAAATGGAGCAGACCCTGGTCACACAACTTATAATTAATAAGTGCAGTGCTAACAGTAGTGCACTTGACAATGATGTGTGTTTTCAGGAACTCTGCCAGGTCTACACAGGTTAATATCATTTTTTTTCTGCAGTAACAACCTTGAACACTACACTAACATTGCCTGTCATATTGTACTGCAGGAAAACCTTTGACCATTTCTTTAATTAGGGTTTTTTTTCTGATAAATAATTAGAATGTGCACTGAGATGAATGTGGTTTCTTGCAATGTACGGCTGACTCTTCCATCTGTTACAAGAATTTCAAAAGCAGATGCATGTCACACTTGCCTTAAATCTTCACACAATGCTAAACGTAAAGCATATTTCAACCCGAAAACAAAAATGTTATATATTGCAACTTACTAATCATAGGCTGTGGTGGCTGCAATAATTTTCTTTATTAATTATTATTAATTTTTTTTAGTTGTTTTTTTTTTTTTTGTGCCTTTATCTTCACCTGGTGATCTGGCCAGTAACAATTTCTTAAGCATAGTGCACACTAATAGTTTAAAAAAAACAAAACTGACAGCTGGAGCCTCTGTACTAATGATCCAATGTTGGTATGTCCCCCACTGAGCTGTTGTGTTCTGATAGGGGGACGGCCCCCTCACCAGAACACTCTGATCAGTGCACTCTGCCATTGGCTGAGAGTGCTGATTGGGAGACGGTCGGCTGCTGGTGTTCCAGTTTCATTCACAACAGAAGTTGGCCAAATGGCTGACTTCTGTCAGACCGCCCGACATACTCACGGGCCAAATGTCGAACGCTTTTTTTTTTTTAACCGACCGATGTCTCCCAACATTCAGCCTTTGGTACGGGGCTTTAGGTTGACTCCTCTATTTATGGTTGAGCAGCAGAGAAATCCTCGAACAGCAGCATTATCTGGAGAGGGTGGTGTTAGATGGACTAGTAGATATACTGTAGATGGACTTCACATAAATGACTTACAAATAAAGTGGGGGACTATACGTTCTATGGTCTGTTTCTTTTGTGGTTACCCATTACTATCGTTGCTTTTATTTTTATTCCTCGATTATGATTATTCATAAATGATATAGAGGTCGGTATAAATAGCGCAATCTCATTGTTTGCAGATGATACAAAGCTAAGCAGGGCAATAACGTCACAGCAAAATGTGGGAACCTTACAGGAGGACCTCAATAAAATAATGGGTTGGGCAACTACATGGCAAATGAGGTTTAATGCAAAGTACTACATCTGGGTGCTAAAAATACGAATGCAAGTTACTCGCTAGGGGGAGAACCACTGGGGGAATCCAGGATGGAAATGATCTGGGGGTCCTAGTAGATGGCAAGCTCAGCAATGGCATGCAATGCCAGGATGCTGCAAGCAAAGCAATCCGAATTTTAGCATGCATAAAAAAGGGGATTCACTCACTCCAGAGATAAAATGATAATTCTGCCCCTTTACAAGTCTCTGGTCCGGCCACATCTTGAGTAAGCCATCCAGTTCTGGGCCCCAGTCCTCAAGAAGGATGTGCTGGAACTGGAGCGAAAGACTAGAAGCATTAGGCCTCATGCACACTAGACGTTCTGAAAACCTTTTAAAAACGCCAGTAGCTTTATAGTGAGTTTTTCAGCGTTTTGCAATAGCGTTCTTTCGCGTTTTTAGAGTAAGCGTTTCTTAGACAGAAACCACATCTCTGCTATTAGTAATGGATAAAAACGTTAAAAAATCACCGTTGAGCCGTGTTTTTAAACATTTATTTGCGTTTATCTGCTTTTTTGATGTTAGAGCGTCCCTACAGCTGAAAAACTCCCCTCAGAACCCACTAGCTTTGTTTTTTGTTTTTTTTACAGCCAAATAACAGCCTATGTGTGCATGGACACATAGGATAACATGCTGGAGAATTAATTGACTGTAGAAAAAAAACGTCTGTAGCAAAAAACAGCAGCTGTAAAAAAAAGTCCAAAAAATGGCCTGTGTGCATAAGGCCTTTAGCTTATTCTCCCTGGAGAAGAGACGCTTGAGAGGCGATATGATAGCGATTAACAAATACCTTACTGGTGATTCTAGCATAGGAAAAAACTTTTCAGTGAGAGGGAGTTGAACCGACTGCTTGACGGCGGCAGAATGGCACTCCTGCGCATTCATTTGCAAATGTGTGCAGACTAAACTCCTGCTTTTAACGCATACTGTTAGACAGGCTATTTATTTGTCTGCGGGCTGGTCTGTAAGTTAAGCTTGGTTTTTCCCTTGGATTTATCCTTGGCCTTGTTTATACCTATGACAGGAATAGCTGTGGACAAGGAGGCAGGTTTAGCCACTCTGGCAGCTTCAGTGGACTGTGCACCAGTCTCTGCTTGGGTGACGGAGGATGAGGATGGTTTAGTAAGCCAGTCCACTACCTCATCTGCATGCTGTGGCTGGATAGCACGGGCAACATCACTAAACAGAGGAAATGGTGCCCTGCCTGAGTACTGACCACATCCACCTTTGCCTGTGGACACTTACGCTGCTGGCCCCCTCACAGTGCCATGGGAATGCCTGCTTCTCCTTGTTGTCCTCCCAGACATGATGGGGGGGGCTCCTTATAACAAAATGTAATATAGATGTGGATGTGGATGCACTTTAATCAATGGAAAGTGGTGTTTGGTGCACTTTAACTTGAGTACTCGCTAAACAGACACACTCCACTGATACACTATAATATACTGCAGTAAATTTGCACTGCAATATACTGCGACAAACGTGCAGTAATGCACAGAAATGTACTGCGTTAAACAGAAGATCACGCACTGAAATATATGGCATTAAACTTGCAGTAACACACTGAACTATACTGCGTTAGGTGTTTAGTAACACACAGAAATGTAATGTGTTAAACGGCATGTAATGCACTGAAATATACGGCTTTAAACTTGCAGTAATGCACTAAACTATACTGCGTTAGGCATGTAGTAACGCACAGAAATGTACTGCGTTAAAGCTTACTCTTGCAATAACGCACTGAACTTTACTGCATAAACAGAAGATAATGCACCAAAATATACGACGTTAAACTTGCAGTAACGCACCTAAATATACAATGTTAAGCGTGCACTAACGGACAGAAATGTACGGCGTTAAACGGCATGTAACACACTGCAATATACGGCGTTAAACTTGCACTAACGCACTGAACTATACTGCGTTAAACAGAAGATAACGCACTGAAATATATAGCATTAAACTTGCAGTAACGCACTGAAATATACTGCATTAAACATGCACTAATGCACAGAAATGTACTGCCTTAAACTGAAAATAACGCACCGATATATACGGCGTAAAAATTGCAGTAACGCAATGAAATATACTGTGTTAAACGGTCACTACACTCACACTGACTGAACTATCCCTAGATTCACACTAATGTAAAGATGAATGGTAGTCACTAAACTGATATTCTGCACTGACAATAGAATCAGCATAGCACAGTATAGCACACTGTCTAATAGCACTGAACAGAGCCCTGTTCTATATCTCTCCACGCCGATATCACACTGAAAATGTCCGCTATTGAAAGAATACTTTTATAGTGTGGGGCGGGACTTACAGCAATGAGCCATTATTGGATAGAGTCATCATGACAGCGTCCAATCATGGCTCTGACAATGCTCTGTGCCCTGATTGGGCAAGACTTTCCTTGCTGAAGCCAATTAGGGCTTTCGTTGCACTGTGCGGTGGCGCCGTGCATTGTGGTCATTCTGCAGGCTGAACAAACGGTCGAACGTCCTGATAGTTTTAATCTGGCCACACACTAATATTTTTTTTCATCAGCCTGCAGGTTAAATGGAAAAAAAGAACAGATTCCTCCATCCAAGCTATACATCGCAGTTAGTCAAATCTTCCGCCATGCCTATTGTGTTTTGAAAGCCGCTCTCGTTGGCTGTCAAAATACCCATATTCATATATAAACAGTCGCGCTGACAGTTAGCAGTTATTAGTTTAGCAAACACAGTAAAAATGATTATTAACATGTATTAAAAAGTTCCAAGCATCAAGTCCAAAAAAATCATTGCTAAGGTAAAATCCTCTTCATCTATGACCCAAGTAGGAAAACACGCAGTCACCATCCATCACCATGTGTAAAAGTCCACAGAAAACACCGCCACCTTGGAACGGTAAAAAATGCCTGCTTGCCAACTACAATGGACCTTTACTCAAGAAAGGTCAGTAGTGCTTTTGGCTGTATACCCAGCCAGGGCATCTCAGAGATGTTCCTGCGGGGTTCCTTTGGGCCACAGTGGAAGTCATCCGACCGTATTCTCCACATTGTCGTGCCCAAAACAGAAAATCCTCCACATAGTGTAAAATCTTAAAAGTACTTTATTAAAAGGGTAGAATCGCACTTACATTCATGTAGAATAAACATGCTAAAACTGTCTTGCCAGCCAGCTTAGTGTAAGGCAACCCGCATTTCCGGGACTCGTGGTACGAGATGACATCGGCACTACCCTCCGCCCTGACGTCATCACGTACACGAGTCCCGGAAGTGGGGGTTGCCTTACACTTTACTTTTTTTTGAGTAAAGGTCCATTAAAGTTGGTAAGCAGACATTTTTTTACCATTCCAAGGCGGCGGTGTCTTCTGTGGACTTTTGCACATGATGATGGATGGTGACTGCATGTTTTCCAACTTGGGTCATATATGAAGAGAATTTTACCTTAGCAGTTATCTATTTGGACTTTATGCTTGGAACTTTTTAATACATGTTATTAATAATTTTCATTGTGTTTGCTACACTAATAACTGGTAACTGTCAGCGCGACTCTGCTTATATATGATTATGTTTAACTGTGCCTATATCACACAGTAGAGTCACAGCTTATATCACTGTTGGATTTATCTTATCTTACATTGGTTTTTATTATTTATCAAAATTTAGATGCAGTTTTTTCCCTTTAGAAAGTTGTCAAAATACTCAAACAGCTGCTGCTTCTGATTGGATGCAGTCCCTTTTTGGCCAATAATTGTCCACCTGGCTCCTTCAACTTTTCAATTGAGGAATGTCAGGCAGGAGGCAGCTGACAGCGCCACCCACTGGCTGAATTTTGGCCATGTCTTTAGGAAACGGGTGAAATTCCTACAGTGTATGGCCAGCATTTAAATTCTCAACTTCTTTCCTGCTGAAATAACGAGATTCTATAAATCTGACCTTTACATTAATGCTCGCAATTTTTATAGCTTAAAGGTAACTTCATGGTCCCTGAGGTGTTTCTGCTGTAAGCACAAAAGACAAACACATTATGCAGGCCTGGAAACAACCCACTCACAAGTAATAAGTTAATTGGTAAAGCAAATATTTGCCCAATTTACTACAGTCATATTGACTGTACTTTTTTACTAACATGTGATGTTCACAAATAATGTTTAGCATTCATACCACACATATAATAAACCCAACTGAATCAAGGCTAATAATCAGTAGCAGTTTGTAGGTGTCAAAAAGGAATAAAACCGCTTAATAAGCCATGGTCATAAATACTGTTGTGGAAAGGGGCTGCTTTCATGATTTACTCAAAACAAATAGGCTGTTTATTTTGCTAGGGAATTTGCGCTTTGCAAGGGAATTTTGCCTTAGCTTAGTGAATGTGGTGAATATCTACTTTGCAAAGGATACCCAATCATAGCCAAAAAGAAAAAAAAAGGTATTTTTGCTTGCACATGATTGGATGAAGGAAGATTGTAAATGTTCGGTCCCTTAACGAAGTTAAGGGTAAATTCCCTTGGAAAGTGAACAGCCTGTTTGTCTTCGTTAAATCTACCCTAATGCCTCAGGATCCATAAGCAATCTGTATAGATTAATTCGTTTTTTAACCAGTTTGGCTATTTGGACATACAGGTGCATCTCGAAAAAATTAGAATATAATCAAAAAGGTATTTTTTTTTTTTAGTAATTCAATTCAAAAAGTGAAACTCCTATATATTATTTAGATTCATTACACACAGAGTGATATATTTCAAGCATCTGTTTCTTTTCATTTTGATGATTATGGCTTACAGCTAGTGAAAACCCAAAATTCAGGATCTCAGAAAATTAGAATATTGTGAAAAAGTTCAATATTGTAGACTCTTGGTCACTCACTCTAATCAGCTAATTGACCTCAAAACCCTGTAAAGGTTTCCTGAGCCTTTAAATGGTCTCTCAGTCTGGTTCAGTAGGTTACACCAGTGGTCATCAACCCTGTCCTCAGGGCCCACTAACAGGCCAGGTTTTATGTATTACCTTGGGGAGATGCAGACTAGAATACTGCAATCACTGAGCAGCAAATTATATCACCTGTGATGTATTTCAGTTATCTTGCAAATCTGGCCTGTTAGTGGGCCCTGAGGACAGGGTTGATGACCACAGGGTTACGCAATCATGGGGAAGACTGCTGACATTACAGTTGTCTAAAAGACAGTCATTGACACCCTTCACAAGGAGGGCAAGTCCCAACAGGTCATTGCTAAAGAAGGTGGCTGTTCACAGTGTGCTGTAACCAAGCATATTAATGGACAGTTGAGTGGAAGTAAAACATATGGAAGAAAAAGGTGCCCAAGCAAAAGGGATAACCCCATCCTTGAGAGGATTGAGAAGCAAAGGCCATTCAAGAATTTGGGGGAGATTCACAAGGAGTGGATTACGGCTGGTGTCAGTGCTTCAAGAGCCACCACACAGACATATCCAGGACATGGGCTACAACTGTTGCAGACACAACCAGACACAACATCAGAAGCTGCAAATGAAAATGCGCACTTGTATGTAAAACGCAACTGCACCACACTTGTGAGTTATCGCCAAGAATGAAGAGCAATAGTTCTAGCACCATAGCTTACTTTTAATGCAAAGTTGATGAACTGTAAAGGCTTATAACCCCTTAGCGCCCACGCTATACCCAAGGGACGGCTACAGCATGGGCCTCAATTGCTGGGAGGGTGCCCATGTACGTCCTCCCGTGTATTAGCTGCCTGCGCACCCTGCTCTGTGATCAGCGAGTCAATGAGACTCGGCTGATCAAAGATCGGAGTAAGAGGCCGATCCCAACCCCTTACCATGTGATCAGATGTCAGCCAATGACATCTGATCACGTGATGTAAACAGAGCCGGTAATTGGCTAGTTTCTTTCCTCCATGCTAACAGCGCTAGGAGAAAAAAAAACCCTGATCACCGACTTCTGATAGAGGGACATCGGTCCCGAAACCGGAGAGCTGACGCCTCATCTGTGCCCACCAGTGCCACCTATCAGTGGCCACCAGTGCCACCTTTCAATGCCGATCAGTGCTGCCAATCAGTGCCTCATCATCAGTGCTGCCTATCAGTGTCACCTATCAGTGCCCACCAGTGCCACCTATCAGTGCCAATCAGTGCTGCCTTATCAGTGCACATCAATGAAGGAGAAAATTTACCTGTTTGCAAAATTTTATAACAAACTATGAAAACTGTTTTTTTTCAAAATTTTTGGTCTTTTTTTTGTTTAGCAAAAAATAAAATTGCCAGTAGTGATTAACCACTTCCCGACCGCCTCACGCAGCAGAAGGGCACATACAGGCAGATTAATGTACCTGTACATTGCCCCTTAAGAGGCGGTTTGCGGGTGCGCGCCGGCCGGGAGCCACGTGAGCGTGATCGCGGGTCCCGCGGACATCGAGTCCGCGATCGTCTCACGGAGAGGAAGAACGGGGAAATGCTATCAGTGTCGTGTCACACACAGCCCCTCCCCCTCACAGTTAGAATCACTCCATAGGACACACTTAACCCCTACACCGCCACCTAGTGTTTAACTCCTTCACTGCCAGTCACATTTACAGTCACATTTACACAGTAATCAATGCATTTTTAATCGCACTGATCGCTGTATAAATGTGAATGGTCCCAAAATAGCACCAAAAGTGTCCGATCTGTCCGCCATAATGTCACAGTCACGATAAAAATCGCTGATCGCCGCCATTACTAGTAAAAAAAATGAATAAAAATGCCATAAATCTATCCCCTATTTTGTAGACGCTATAACTTTTTTAAACCAATCAATAAACGCTTATTGCGGATTTTTTTTATTTTTTTTACCAAAAATATGTAGAAGAATATGTATTGGCCTAAACTGAGGAAAAAAAATGTTTTTTTTTTATATATTCTTTTCGGGATATTTATTATAGCAAAAAGTAAAATACAATGCGTTTTTTCAAAATTGTCGCTATTTTTATGTTTATAGCGGAAATAATAAAAACCGCAGAGGTGATCAAATACCACCAAAAGAAAGCTCTATTTGTGGGGAAAAAAGGACGTCAATTTTGTTTGGAAGCCACGTCGCACGACCGCGCAATTGTCAGTTAAAGCGACGCAGTGCCGAATCGCAAAAAAGTGCTCTGGTCTTTGGCCAGCCAAATGGTCTGGGGCTTAAGTGGTTAAATAGCACCAAAAGAAAGCTCTATTTGTGTGAAAAAAAATTATAAAAATTTAATTTTGGTACAGCGTTGCATGACTGCGCAATTGTCATTCAAAATGGGACAGTGCTGAAAGCTGAAAATGGGCCTGGGCAGGAAGAGGGTATAAGTGGCCAGTAGGAAAGTGGTTAAAGCATCGAAAATTAAGATTTTTGGGTAGCACTTTTTTTTTGCAATACAATGCTAGGACTTTGGCATGTTTGGTATCTATTGCTTGATGCAACCTCATCTTTTATATTTTGCAAAAAAATTGGTATTATATTGTGTGTGTGTATTTGCACTTAAGTTCATTTTATTCTATTTTTATTCCTGAAAATATGTGTTTAATAAACACTTGTGCAAATATTGTGAGGCATAAAACATTGCAAATGCTATCTTTTTATTCGACGGGACCTCTGTTTTTAAAAAAATACATAATGTTCTGAGGGTTGAAGTCATTTTATCGCTAAACATGCATACTTTTAAATGTGTGCAAAAAAAGAAAAAAGTGCCGAAAAATTAAACAAAGGATGTATCCTCTGTAGATTCCAATGTTGCAGTCCCCATTCATTTATATTGGCACTGGAGTTGTCAGGCAGGATGTCAAAAACTGAACGTACAGACCAGGATTGGGATAATCACACTTAATCGCCTTAATGTGTATATTACTGGCTATTTCCGAAGCCGGTGTTAATTGTAATAAGTACAAAGTTTTGCTACCCATTAAACAGAAGACAAAGTTGCTGACATTGAGACCCACAGAATCACTATTGCTGAGCTGCACTTGACCAATAAAGGCTTTATGTAAAAAAAAAAAAAAAGTCTTCTTTGTAATTATAGACCATTCAGCCATCAAAACTGCAAGGTAACTTAGTCGTTTAAAAGGAAGCATATAACCTCTCTTATCTCTCATTTCATCTGATAAAAGAAGATGGCATGCTTTCATCTGTGGCCTATCTATAGTCCTCTCTGTATCTTCTCCGCCACCGTTTTGAAGGCAGTCTCTCATCTAAGCCTGAAAACCTGAAAACAACCGCACTCTGCCTGCTTTGTGACATATTTCTTGCTGAGTTCATTTCACAGTTTTTATTATTTTTTTTTTATTTTAACGCCATTCACTCTCTTTTTCATCGTGTCGCAGATCTTCTGGAAGGCCATGAAGGGTCCTAAGAAGGCAACTGTCACGAAAGATTGGAGTGTTGCCCCTGATGATAGCACTTTGTAGGGATTTACAGAGAGATAACCGGTACGTCCAAGAGATTGTAGTACTCATTAACGTCTGCAAAGATTTTTCAATGTGGATTTTCTGAGCAAACCAATCACCAACGGTTTTGTTTTCTATGAGGAATAAAGAAGGAATCAAAATTTTCGCTCATGCAGCATCTGAGATTGGGCTGGGCTTTGAAGGTATAGGCTGTTCGTTTAAGTGAGAGTGGGCTCGTCTCTCACCATCCATCGTTCTCAATGGCAACGTGTACAGAAGCAGTCTGAAAAATCAAACCTTTAGTCTGGAATGATAAAGTATTCTTTTTAATCCCTTAACTGCTTCAGTGGAAGCACCATTGTGTGCCAGCATGCATGAGGGGAGGGCAATGCAGCTCAGCAAAGACCTGAGCAGTAAAAGGTCACCCTTTGATCTTTTAAGAGAATCTGCAGTTAAGGTGTTGCCACATAGTCATGAGGATTGAACAGCATTGAAGACCAACATTATAAGCCTTCCTACCAGCACTTTGTTTTTTACCTGCAGATGTACATTGACCATGCATTTTCATGGTGTCTTTTGTTACCCTGTACACACAGCCAATAGCAGTGAAAATCTTCACATTCTGGTTTCAGAAGGTTCTGTTTGTGTAGAAACATGAGGCATGCAGAATGGAACTGCACAGGTTAATTTATGACCGCTATCTGTAGTCTAATGCCGCGTACACACGAGCGGACTTTTCGACCAGACTTATTCGACCGTGTGTGGGCTTCATTGGACCTGCAGCGGACTTATTTGATCGAAAATCTGACAGACTTTAGATTTGGAACATGTTTCAAATATTTACGTCGGAACTCCGCCAGACCAAGTTCCTATCGAAAAGTCCGCTCATTTGTATGCTAGTCCGACGGTCGAAAACCGACGCTAGGGCAGCTATTGGCTACTGGCTATCGACTTCCTTATTTTAGTCCGGTCGTACGTCATCACGTATGAATCCGTCGGACTTTGGTGTGATCGTGTGTAGGCAAGTCCATTCGTTGGGAGAGTCCATTGGAAGTCCGTCGGATAGTCCGTTGGACCAGTCCGGTCGAAAAGTCCGCTCGTGTGTACGTGGCATTAGGCTGGTTTTTACACTGGCGATTTCCATAGTCCGCACCTGCCTGCTCAGTAGGGGATCTCCCCGTGTCCAGGTCCGTGTCCACTCCACTATGCATAACGGACATGGACACAGCCCTGATGTTCTTTATGGGGCTGTCAGATGGAAATGGACCACCTGTCTGTTTCCATCCATCTATCATCCAAACCAATCCACTGTTTTAGGCAGAAAGGATCAGATCGGATGCCAGTGGGTGTCAGCGGCCACATATCCTCTGACATCCGCTGCTCCATAGGGAGCTATGGAGGGTCCGATCTGGTCCGCCTGAAAGGCTGACAGGGAGAACTGATCGTACAGTCTGTGTGAAACTGGCCTAAGAAGTGACACTTCTGTGAAGAAACTACATATCCCACAATCCCTGGGTCTGTCAGTCTAATGCTGGGGCAGCTAAACAGCAAGACCACCTTCACACATGGATGCAGCAGAAACACAGACAGAAACTAAGGTTTCTGCCCACATGTAGAAACATAGAAAAGTGTCGACAGAAAAAGGCAGAGTAGTCCATTGAGTCTGCCAATTTATTATTTTTTTATTTAACTTGTTTGAGTATAGATCTACGTTTGTCCCAAGCATGTTTGAAGCTCTGCTGGCAGTTTATGCCAAGCATCAACTACCCTTTCAGTAAAATAATAATTTCTAACTTACTTTCCTCCAGTTAGTTTGAGGTCATATCCCCGTGCTCTTGATTTTGGTTTCATATTAAAAAAGCTGCCCTCCTGAACCTTATTTACCCCCATGATGTATTTAAAGATTTTGAACATGTCTCCCCATTCCCTTCTTTTCTACAGACTGTACATTTTAAGTTCCTGAAGTCGCTCTAGATATGTTTTAAATCCAAAACCTTTCACCATTTTTGTTACCTGTGTCTGGTTCTTTCTTATCAAAAGCTTTTTGTAAGTGAGGTCTCCAGAACTGGACACTATATTCTAAACTAAAGATCTATATAGATGAATCGGAACCTTCTTCCTCCTGGTGATCCCACTAGTAATATAAAGATCTATATAGAGGAATCAGGACCTCCTTCCTCCTGCTGGTGATCCCTCTAATGATATAAAGATCTATATAGAGGAATCAGGACCTCCTTCCTCCTGCTGGTGATCCCTCTAGTGATGCATTCTCAAATTCTATTCATTTTTCCCACTGCCTGGTCACACTGGTCGCTCATTTTGCAATAATCTGTGGAATTCCCTTTCACAGGCGATGGTCTCAGTAGAGAGCATCAATAGTTTCAAAAAACTTAGATAAGCACCTGAACGACCGCAACATACAGGAATATACAATGTAATACTGACATATAATCACACGCATAGGTTGGACTTGATGGACTTGTGTCTTTTTTCAACCTCACCTACTATGTAACTATGAAGCTCAGCATATGTGTTACATAGTAGGTGAGGTTGAAAAAAGACACGAGTCCGTCAAGTCCAACCCATGCGTGTGATTATATGTCAGTATTACATTGTATATCCCTGTATGTTGAGGTCGTTCAGGTGCTTATCTAATAGTTTTTTTTTAACCTATCAATTCCCCCCGCTGAGACCACCACCTGTGGAAGGGAATTCCATATCCTTGCCCCACTTACAGTAAAGAAATCTCTATGTAGTTTAAGGTTAAACCTCTTTTCTTCTAATTTTAATGAGTGGCCATGTGTCTTGTTAAACTCCCTTCCGCAAAAAAGTTTTATCCCTATTGTGGGGTCACCAGTATGGTATTTGTAAATTTAAATCATATCCCCTCTCAAGCATCTCTTCTCCAGAGAGAATAAGTTCAGTGCTCGCAACCTTTCCTCATAACTAAGATTCTCCAGACCCTTTATTGGCTTTGTTGCCCTTCTTTGTACTCGCTCCATTTTCAGTACATCCTTCCTGAGGACTGGTGCCCAGAACTGGACAGCATACTCTAGGTGCGGCCAGACCAGAGTCTTGTAGAGCGGGAGAATTATCGTTTTATCTCTGGAGTTGATCCCCTTTTTAACAAGACAATATTCTGTTTGCTTTGTTAGCAGCAGCTTGACATTGCATGCCATTGCTGAGCCTATCATCTACTAGGACCCCCAGGTCCTTTTTGATCCTAGATCCCCCCAGAGGTTCTCCCCCCCCAGTGTATAGATTGAATTCATATTTTTGCCACCCAAATGCATTATTTGACATTTTTCTACATTGAACCTCATTTGCCATGTAGTCGCCCACCCCATTAATTTGTTCAGATCTTTTTGCAAGGTTTCCACATCCTGCGGAGAAGTTATTGCCCTGCTTAGCTTAGTATCGTCCTCAAATACAGAGATTGAACTGTTTATCCCATTCTCCAGGTTGTTTATGAACAAAATAAATAGGATTGTCTCAGGACAGAACCCTGGGGGACCCCACTACCCACCCCTGACCATTCTGAGTACTCCCCATTTATCACCACCCTCTGAACTCGCCCTTGTAGCCAGTTTTCAATCCATGTACTCACCCTATGGTCCATGCCAACGGACCTTATTTTGTACAGTAAAAGTTTATGGGGAACTGCGTCAAATGCTTTTGCAAAATCCACATACACCACGTTCAATAGGGAAATTCCAGGATTCATCCCTGTGTCTGCAACAGTGGTATCCAGCCTCATCCTGGCTTTTGCTGGGCTTGTGCATGGAGGGCTCTGTAGTGGAAATAAATTTCTGGGAGAGGTACCCCCAGTACTTGCATCAGTCCAAGTCACTGCATCAGGGAGATCTGAGTAGTGACTGGCGTTTAGTGTGGAGGAGGGGGGCGGCGTCCTCTTGTCCCCCTCCACCTGAGGGCCAGTGAAAGTATGCTGACAGTTTTTTGGGTTTGTTTTCCTCCTTCCTCTTCCATGACATGGTCGGGCTGTGGGAGGCAGTATTGGGGTTTGGCACAAGCCGCTGGGGGTCTGGTGCGGTGTTCAGGGCTCATGCTAGACATTGTAATCTCACACTGGCCTCTGGAGCTCCAGTCTCAGGCAGCCATCCACCACACGCGCTAGCCACACCCTATATATTTTTTTTACTATAGGCCCTAGAGAATAAAATGGTCGTTGCAATATTTTATGTCACATTGTATTTGCCCGGCGGTCTTCCAAACACAATTTTTTGGGGAAAAATACGCTTGAATAAATTAAAAAATAAACAAAAGAGTAAAGCTAGCCTAATTTTTTTGTATAATGTTAAAGATGATGTTATGCTGAGTAAATAGATACCTAAAATATCATGCTTTAAAACGGTTCTGCTCTAAAACTGCGCACTGTAATTGCAACAAACTACGGTACTAAAAAATCTGCATAGGCAACACTTTTAAAATTGTTACAGGTTACCTGTTTAGATTCATAGCGGAGGTCTAGTGCAATTATTGCTCTCGCTCTAACGATTGTGGCGATACCTCACATGTGTGGTTTGAACACTGTTTACATGCAGGCACGACTTATGTATGCGTTTGCTTTTGCGTGGGAGCACGGAGGGATGAGGCGATTTAAAATTTTTATTTTTACACTGTTCCTTTATTTTATATTTTTATCACTTATATTCCTTTTACCAGGAATGTAAACATCCCAGAAATAAGCATGACAGATCCACTTTATTGGGAGATCTGGGTCAAAAAGACCCCAGATCTCTCATTTCCCCTTAACCACTTACGGACCACCCGCCACAGTTTTACATCGGCTGTTTAAAGGAGGATATCGTTGTTATGGCAGCAGCTAGCTGCCATAACCCCAGTATCCTCTTCTTCAGCGGGTGGTTCACTACAAGATAAAAGTGGTCTCTGCAGCGGAATCGCCGCAATCCGGTGCCCTTCACCGCTTACCGGAGCCGTCGGCAGCAGCAGCGGCGATCCGGTCCTTTTACTTGCTGTGCATGGAGACGAGTGAGGGGAAGATGGCCCCCACCCGTCTCAATGACACTGCAGGGCGGAAGCAACGTCAAAACGTCACTTCCGTCCACAGCTCTTAAAGGGCCATTTTAAAAAAAAAAATTTTAAATGACAATTTTTTTTTTTTTTAATTGTATTTTAGTGTAAATATGAGATCTGAGGTGGTTTTGACCCCAGATCTCATTTTTAAGAGGTTCTGTCCTGCTTTTTTCTATTACGACGGATGTTTACATTCCTTGTAATAGGAATAGAAGTGACATTTTTTTTTTTAAAAAACAGTGTAAAAATAAAAAGTAAAATAAATAAGAAAAAAAAATGTAAACGTGCCCTGTCCCGACAAGCTCACGTGCAGAAGCTAACACATACGTGAGTAGTGCCCGCATGTTATAACGGTGTTCAAACCACACATGTGACGTATCGCCGCGATCGGTAGACCGAGAGCAATAATTCTAGCCCTAGACCACCTCCGCTAAAACATGCAACCGGTAGAATTTTTTATACGTCGCTTATGGAGATTTTTAAGGGTAAAATTTTGTCGCCATTCCACGAGCGGGCGCAATTTTGAAGCGTGACATGTTGGGTATCAATTTACTTGGCATAATATTATCTTTCACAATATAATAAAAAATTGGGCTAACTTTACTGTTGTCTTATTTTTTAATTCAAAAAAGTGTATTTTTTCCAAAAAAGTACACTTGTAAGACCGCTGTGCAAATACGGTGTGACAGAACGTATTGCAATGACCGCCATTTTATTCTCTAGGGTGTTAAGAAAAAAAATGTGTAATGTTTGGGGGTTCTATGTAATTTTCTAGCAAAAAAAAACTGTTTTTAACTTGTAAAAAACAAATCTCACAAAGAGGCTCGGTCTTTAAGTGGTTAAAGTAGAAGTCCACCCTAACACTAAAACCCCTGCATCTACAGTGATCTAACACTAACCTATCTAGCCCTGTAAAGAAGAAATCAGTATATATACATTTTTTGAAGCCGATCCAACCCGATCCCACGCTGAGCTGTCAGCTGCAGCTTCACTGTGGAGGCGGGTGCAGAGGACACAGCCAACAACGGAAGCTCCATAGTAACTCTATGGATGATGTCACTTTCCATTCATTTCACAGCTGATGTCGGCTGTGTCCTCTGAAGATCTTCCGTCGCTGGAGCCTGGATCGGCTTCAAAAAAGGTATGTATACTGATTTCTTCTTCACAGGGCTAGATAGGTTAGTGTTAGATAGTGGATGTCTGTAGATGCAGGGATTTTAGTATTAGGTGGATTTTAGTATTAGGGTGGACTTTCACTTTAAAAGCAAAAATGGCACTTGGACTTTAAAAAATAAAAATAAAAAATTATCTCTGTAAGCCCGAGAACAGGAACTAACGTCAGACGTCACTCCAGTCCTCCAAGGGATAGAGCAGAGAGGGGGCTATCTTGTCCTCACTCTACTTCCTGCCTACCCATAAGCAGCTTCAGATAGATTCTGGGCTTGCTGATGGCTCCCGTAAGCTTGGAAATGACTGGGAATCAATGGGGGAGAGCACCTCTCCGGGCACCTATAAAGTGATCTCACAACAAATTCCCTCGGGACCACTTTTATTGGAAACATGGCCGCCTAATGAAAAAAAAGATACCGGGGTTATGGCAGCTAGCTGCAGCCATAACCCTGGTATTTAACAACAAAGTAATGACATATTTACAGTTAGGCGGTCGACAAGTGGTTTTAAGGAATTGATTTGGCATTGAAAAAGCCCAAAAAATAATACAAAGAGAAAAAAAAAATAACCATGTACCTCCTTGTTACCACATCCAATCCAGCAGAAGAAGGGAGAAGAAAGATAATCAAAGAGCTGCAATCCATAATAACAGAAGATGAAACATTAAAAGCAATATTTTAACAATCCCCAATGCTGGCTTTCAGGCAACCACCCAACCTCAGACATAAACTAATCAGCAGGAAACTTCATTCTGATTCCGAAGTTGCAAATAAAGGAACTAAGCCCTGCAACAACAAAAAACGCTACTAACTGCGCAGCCAAGATCAGTTGAATAAAAAGGGTCACGTACGCAAAAGGGACCTTCAATATCACAAAAGTTTACAAGTTTAAATGCTTGCCAACCAGCCGCCGTTATTATGCTACGGCAGGTTGGCACGGCTGCGCGAATGGCCGTAGGTGTACGTCGACCACTTTAAGAGCTCTAGGGCGCGACGCCAGAGCCGGTGTGCATGGCCAGCAGCCACGATGTCTGTCGGCGACTTGCGATCTCTCCTCAGAGAGCCAGAACAGGGATCTGTACACTGTAAACAGACAGATCCCCGTTTTGTCAGGGAAGTAGAGAGAGATCTGCTGTTCCTAGTGATCAGGAACAACGATCTCTCTGTAATCCCTTCAGTACACTCCCCCCACAGTTAGAAACACCTCCCTAGGGAACATTTAACCCCTTGATCGCCCCCTAGTGCTAACCCCTTCCCTGCCAGTGACATTTATACAGTAATCGGTGGCTATCTTTAGCTCTGATTGCTGTATAAATGTCACTGGTGCCGAAAAAGTGTCAAAAGTGTCTGATCTGTCTGCCGCAATATTGCATTCCCGCTAAAAACCGCTGATCACCGCCATTACTAGTAAAGAAAAAATTAATAATAAAAATGCCATAAACATACTGTATCCCCTATTTTGTAGGCGCTATAACTTTTGTGCAAACCAATCAACATACGCTTATTGCGATTTTTTTTTTTTACCAAAAATATGTAGAATACATATTGGCCTAAACTGATGAAGAAATTATTTTTAATTTTTTCTGGATATTTATTATAGCAAAAAGTATAAAAGCTATACGTTTTTTTCAAAATTGTCGCTCTTTTTTTGTTTATAGCGCAAAAAATTAAAACCGCAGAGGTGATCAAATACCACCAAAAGAAAGCTCTATTTGTGGGAAAAAAAGGACATTGCCGTATTGCAAAAAATGGCCTGGTTAAGTGGGTAAATCCTTCCGGTCCTTAAGTGGTTAAAGGATGTATTTAGCATGTCACAACCCCTTTAAGACATCCCAAGACCGACTTGAGTGCTGCCAGCCTTGGCATACAGTCTCTGTGTCAATAAATCCCATTAAGTAGTTCTTACATTAAAGTAGTCTCGGCTTGTTTTGATAGGAAAAGCTCAGGGATGTTTTGATTATACTGAGCAAATTACAATGTAAGATCAGAAATTAAAAATGAAGCTGTAAAAATACGCTTGGTCAAAGAAATGTGAATTATGCACCAGAAAAGTCGGCTGCTTTCTGTGCCCACAGAGAAATTAGGTTTTGGATCCGTTCTCTTGGGGATACGGTTGCTGCAGATTAATTAAGGTAATTCAAGGCTAATGGTCTATGTATCAGGAGAGAACACAGTATGTCAGAAATTCCTTATTCTCAGTGTTAAGCCCTGGATCAAATGTGAGGGAATTTTTAATCAAGTCTTCTTGTAATTAAGGCTGGTCTGTACCAAGAGTTTGTTTCATTTAGATATATGCTTAATTTCCAATTTTCTATCCTCCTATATTTTTAAGTGACTTGCACTTATGCATTCTCAATTTTCTCTAATAGTTAACTTGTGGATGGTCTTAAAGTGGAATGATACAGTATATGATGTAGTCTGTCACTAGCTCTAATACAGTAGTTTTTGTTTTTTGAGTCCTCCCTGTGACATAGTTTTATTATCTGTTGAGCCTAGTAGTACATCAAATATGTTTCCACTTCCCTTCATTGTACTTTTTTTTTTAACTCCCTAGAGAAACATTGCCCCTATGGAGAGTTAACTACCGTAAATAAAAATATCAGTTTGGATGTCTCACCACTTCCTCAAACTCAATCTATCCAAATGTCAGAAACCATGAATCAGACCAAGACAGAAGTGCAGTTAAAATCACACTTGTTTAATAATAATAATAATAGGTAAACAGAGCAACGTAGTCAAATTATAGCCAGAGTTCGGTAACCGGGACGGATAGTCAGACAAGCCAGGACGTCAGAGAGCCAGAGATCAGCGTACTTCAGGACAGGCCAGGAAATCAGGAAAATGGAGAATCAGCATAGTGGAACAGCAAGCATGATCAGGATCCAGAAGGAGCATCAGCCAAGCAAGTCTTCAACAGGTATACAGGAGAGAGTCTCTGGATGTGTTGGCCAGGGCAGAAAGGGACTAAACTGAACAGCTTAAGTAGCCAGCAGGACTAACGAACAGGATATCATCATCAGGTGAGTCACTGTGGAAAGAGATGGGAGCTGGCAATTAACCGACAGCTGAGCAGCCTGCTCTGAGAAGGAAGGGCTGAGCCCAGCCCTGACACCAGAATCGAGCTCCTAATATTTCTTCCCCCACGTTCCCCTTCCCCTACGTTCCCCTTCCCCTGATCTCCTTGTCAAGATTGATGGCACAACGATCAGCCCATCCCCGCATGCCAAGGTTCTAGGTGTAATCCTGGACTCTGAACATTCCTTTCGGCCCCACATTCAATCACTGTCCAAATCTTGCCTCCTCAACCTCCACAACATCTCCAAATTACACCCCTTCCTAACCAATGACATCACTCCCTGGTCATCTCAACTACTGCAACTCCCTCCTCATTGGCTTACAATTACATAGGTTATCCCACCTTCAGTCCATTATGAATGCTGCTGCCAGACTCATCCACCTTACCAACCGCTCAGTGTCTGCTACCCCTCTCTGTCAATCCCTCATTGGCTTCCGATCATCCAACTAATTAAATTAAAAATGCTAACAATATCGTACAAAGCCATCCACAACTCTTCTCCCAGCTACATCACTAACCTAGTCTCTAAATACCGACCTAATTGCTCTCTTCGTTCCTCCCAAGATGTCCTGCTCTCTAGCTCCCTTGTCACCTCCTCCCATGCTCACCTCCAGGACTTTTCCTGAGCCTCACCCATCCTATGGAACTCCCCACCCCAATCTGTCTGATTATCTCCTATTCTGTTTTCTTTTAGATGATCCCTGAAAACCCTACTCTTCAGAGAAGCCTATTCTGCCCACACCCAACAACTGTACTTTTTTTTTTTTTTTCTCCATCAGATCATCCCGCACAGTTATTACCTTTTGTATCACTTGACCCTCCCTCCTAGATTGTAAGCTCTAACGAGCAGGGCCCTCTGATTTCTCCTGTATTGAATTGAAAAAATGGTTTGTGCTATATAAATCCTGTATAATAATTATAAAAAAATAATAGTTCTTCTTTAAAGTGGTTGTAAACCCATTACAACCACTTTAACCTACAGGTAAGCCTAGATTAAGGCTTACCTGTAGGTGCAAGAAATATTTCCCAAACCTAAAAGGTTTAGGAGATATTTTCAGAAATAGCAGCACTGATGTCTATAGCGCATGTGCCGTAGACATCGGGCACAGGCGCACTGAGCGTGCTGTTTCTAACGGCGAAGTGACGTCATTGCGGCTCCGGCCAGATAGATGGCGGCGTCGGAGGAGTCAAACGAGGGCCTATGTGGGGGCTTCGATCTCAGGTGAGTAAATCATAATGAGCTAGTATGCTATGCATACTAGCTCATTATGCCTTTGTCTTGCAGGGTGTATTTTTTTTTTCTCAGAGGCTTTACTTCCTCTTTAACAGGCCAAGCTGTCCACTAGAAGTGGTGTCACCCTGTTAAAGAACATTAAAATTAACTCATCTAGAGATGTAAAACTACCACAAATTTTGAAGTCAGGAAAAAAAATCGAAATTTTTGTAAAAAATTAAAATAAAAATGAGTGTGGAGTAGTTTTACAAATTGAAAGTAACGTTTGTTACGCTGGGAATGTGAATTGCACTGTATAAAAAAATATTATGCCTGAAATAAAAGTACAGCTTAATCAGTAAATAAACTAAACTCCCTTTTTAAATTTATATTATGAATGGAATAACCAGGACTGTATATGTTGAGAACATTTCAACTATACATGAGAACAGGTAACCATTTGCCTTTCCCTCTTAATAATTTAAAAGCTTCCTGCCAATATGCATTTTCAGTTATTGACGATGCTGATCCAGAAGCATATATTGCTCTTGCAAGAGCTTGATGAATGTTTTCCTGATTTTCAGGTGTAATTTTCTCTATAAAGGGATTGTGTACTTTTGGGAGGCAGTGGCTTTTATAACACCTCCTTACTTGAAGATGCTACTGGTGAAGATATAATTTGTAATGATCCAGAAGCAGAACATGTTTTTGGATTGAGAACTCCGGAGGGAAAAGCTACTCGCACTTTTATTCTGGTCCTCATCATTTCATTTCATAAAGTATATTTTGTGTCTTTAGAGCACCTCTGGCATACAAGGATGTGTTTTGTCATCTTTGTAGCATTTGGAAAAGAATATTTCTTCTCACAATACTGTATTTGCAAATTGAAGCTTTGCACTCAGCAAAAAGTACATTGTGGAAATGTTTCTACACTCTAAATGTTGGTCTCACCATTTTACTGAGAGGAGGAAAAGAAAAAAATATTTACTGACCATACTTTAGGGAACATTATGCTGTGATGGTGGAGAACATTAATAGGAATCATTTAAAGTTTAAAAAATAAACTAATTTGTCAGAAAAGTTTACCCTCTTACCTGTCAGTTGAGAGAACAAGGACTATCGTCTAATGCAGGGGTCTCCAAACTTTCTAAACAAAGAGCCAGATTACTGTCCTTCAGACTTGAGGGGGACCTGACTGTGGCCAGTGTGGAGCTCCTTGAAATGTGGCTGTAAGAATTCTGGCCTTGGTGTGATTTCCTGTTATTACTGATTTACCCATGCTTTACAGGGAACACTCCTCTTATACAGTACGTATCGTGGACCTTCACAATGAAATATTGGAGAAATCTACTAGAAACGACACTGTTGAATTTTAGGGGATTTCCACACTTAGTTCACACCAGTAGTGGCCGGTGGAAATTTATTTGGGGCGGGCGGCAAACAGTATGCCACCCCCTCCCCGGTCGGTAGCACTTACCCCATCACCGGTGGCTTCCCCTGCTCGGCAGTGGTGGCCTCCCGTTCTCCTGCTATCCACGGGTGAACACGACGGCGACTTCCGTTTCCTCCCTCCTCCTCGGCGGCCAATCGGGAGTCTTCTCTTTTTGGCCAATCGGAAAAATGGGTCTCACACCCGCTTGAGGATCAGTGTTTAAACAGCGAATATTCATTTGCTGTTGTAACACACCTGGGTGGGCTCCGTTTGCATTCTCTCTGACCCAAGCCCACCCTATTTTGAAGCCTATTACAGCCTCTGGATCTAATCAGTTGCGTCAAAAAAAAACCTGGCTGCTGTAATTCATGTGCCCGGTGCCTTGAAAGGGGCCGCCGCATGAATAGGGAGTGGCTGTGGCGGCCGTGGATAGATTCATGCTGTGCATGAATCTTTCCATTGCATATAAGGGGTGGCCTGGAGAGATGGGGCGGCGCCCGGGTGCCCCTACTGGAAGGGCTGCCACTGGTTCACACACTTTCAAAAGTAGGAGTAGAATAGCACCTTACTGAGTAAATGAACTTACCAACCAGTCAAAGCTTACAAACAACACAACCAAAACTGATAGACACAACACTACACTACATGACGTCCATTCATACATTCCTAAGAAATACTGACCTTGGTCAAAAAATCAAGCACGGGTAACCACCAGAGGTGAAATGATTCAATATTGAGGTAGGGCTTCCAGTCTCCACCCGTGGATCCTTACCATGGGCCTATCAAGGTCAGGGCTGCTGTTAAAGATCACGGGGCCCTGTACAGCCTACCTGACGGGGCACCCCTTCCCCCTAAAAATATCAAATTACAGTTTTGCTAAAATGACACTAAAATCAATGTTGGTGGACACAAAAATTCCTTCAAAATCTAAAAGATAAAACCGTGTTGAGTTAATAAACAAAGTTCTGTGTGTGAATGAGGTCTCCATCCTGAAATGACCCCTTTGTGAACCTTCAGCAGCTGCCATCGGGAGGGAGAGAAGAGGAGGGAAGCCAGCAGCGTTGTATGGGAAAGGGCACACATGGGGGCCCGGCTAGTAAGATGAGGGGGATGATCTGAGCGGTGGATGGAGGGGGGCACAGAGACTAGAACCAATCCCCCTGCTGTGCAGCCGTAGAGGGAGAGGAGGAGAAGCTGGCATCGCTGCAGGGGAAAACACAAGAGGTGTCAGTGAAAAGGTAGTACAGCAGGCCCTCCTGCTTGGCAGGTGCCGGACCCCCCTTTTGAACTGATGGGGTCCGGGGCTAGTACAGGAGGGCTGGCTGTACTGGCTTATCACTGATCAAGGTTTGTGGGTTTTATAGTAGATAGAAAGTGAGTAAGCAAGTAAGTAGAACAGAAACAGGATAAAAAAGAGAACGTACTGTATATGACTTGAAACTGCTGCACCTTTTGCTGCAGGTTGTCTGTTCAGCTTTGAAAAGTTAATATGGGCTGAAGATAATTGAGTACATTTGTGCTGAAAGCATTGCTTGCTGATTGAAAACGCTGCTTTGATTTTCCCAAAGCAGGTACTTTTATCTGCAATCCTAAATCTGATTCTAAGTCATCATTTTTGCTTTATTGTTTGTCCTCTTTAGTACAAAAAGCATTAATGAAAAACATTTTTTTTTTTTTTATAGATTATGTTAAGAAAAAAAAAAAAAAATGTAATGGATAAGTAGGATGATTAAAATGTAGAGCTGTTGGAAACATTAGCAACAGCCAATTACCACTTTCAATTATTTGTGTAATATGAAAGCGTAAGTACCCAATACCCTTAAGCTCCATACACAATGGAGCTCATAAACGGCTGTTTTTTGGAGTTTGGGTGCTTCTTTTTTAACAGCCCATACACTCCCCTCTATGTTATCCTATGTGTCCATGCACACATGGAGGTTTTTTAGCTTTTATCAGCAGTGGAGTTTATGGGCTGTTCTCTGAACGCCATAAAATTGCGTTCAAAGTGCCGTTTTTCTGACCACAAAAAAAGCTAAAAAACGCTGAACGCCGATAAACACTCATAAATGCGCGTTCATTAGCGGTCAGCGTTCTATTTTTTCAATGCATTGTGGGAGTTTGGGAATGCATTGGGGGATTTTTGGAGTGTCCTCTGTGGATTTTTATTAAAAACGTCCATAAGCGCTAAGGCCTCATGCACACGAGACGCTGTTAAACGCGCGTTCAGAGGCAGTTAGACACTTTTTTCAACTGCTCCTGAACTCATTCAATGTTATCCTATGTGTCCACGTACACAGTCCCGTTTTTTGACGTTTTAGGCAGTTGCGTTTAACCTCGTTTTCCCAGAAGCAAAAAAATGGGTTCAGACCCAGAAGTTTTCCTAGCACCAAGTGGCCCTGAGATACGGGGTCGCCCCAAAGTCGGGTCGCAAAATGTCAAGCACTTTTCTGCAGCAGAGAATGACATTTTGCGACCCGAATTTGGGGCCTCATATCTCGGGGCCACTTGGTGCTAGGAATGTTGTAGTGTTAGTTCCTCTGTGTTAGCACACCAAATTTGGGGTTCCTAGCACCAAGTGGCCCCGAGATACGGGGCCCAAATTTGGGTCGCAAAATGTCATGCTCTACTCTGCAGACGCTTCTAGACGCAAACGCGGTAAAACGTGACATGCAAACGTGGCAAAACGGGCGTTTCTAAACGCCGGTTTCAGCTTCTAAAAACATGTGTTCAGCAGAGTTTGCACCGGCGTCTCGTGTGCATGAAGCCTAACGCTCATAAATGCGCATAAACTCTAGTACAAAACGCTGTTAAAAGCGCGTTTTTCAACCAGCGTTTTCTACCAGCAATCTGGCATCCAGAAAAAGCTCTTTTGAGCTCCAGTGTGCATGGAGCCTTATAGGGAAACTTTTTTTTTTTCTAGTTTTGGGTTGATTTTTGGATTGAATAAGGAAGGCCTGGATCATCTGTGATCTTTTTTTATTCATCTTTCTAGTAAAATGGGGAAGGGTTTAGCTTCATGTACACGGAACGTTGTTCAACTTGGCAGCTAGAAACTGACGTCTAAAAACGTCCGTTTAGTTGCATTTGCATGCCACGTTTAGTTGCATTTAGCCGCATTTGCGTCTGGAAGCGTTTGGAAATAAAAAAATTTTTTTTTTTTTTCAAAATAGCCAAAAATTAAAAAACGCCGTAAACGAAATGCCTCTAAACACAGCTTCTGAACGCATTTTTTTTGGGTTTCAAAAAAAGCCTCTAAACGCAACTGCCTAGAAATGGCTATAAATGACCCTGTGTACATGTACTGATAAGATAATATAGAGGAGAGTTCAGGAGCAGCTGAAAAAAAATGTCCAACTGTTCCTAAACGTCCGTTTACCAGCAGCGGCGTACATGAGGCCTTAGACCTTCTAAGGTTATAAACTCTATCTTCCTATTCCAGTGACATCCTGAAACTTTGCTTCTTTTCCTGCTGTCAAATGATCAGGAAATGCGGTGAAATCCACACAGCAGGGTCAGAGACTGCAATAATAAGACAAAGTATTTAGACATAGGCAAGCCACAGGGGTTGCAGGAATAAACATTTCTTGATTCCTCCGTCAAAACTGACTGTTGATGGAGGGAATGCCTCCTGCGGTGCTATTGTGCTGGGGGGGGTGGGAAGCCTAACTAGCCGGCAAAACACAATAAATCCTGCTAGAAGCTAAAGCCACTGGCAGTAATCACGTGTCCAATAAAACGACATGCTGGTTGTACTGAAATCGATCCATCGATCCACTCCAGTAAATTCAGCCTGCCCATACATGGATGGAAACTCAGCTGGTACATGCTGAACCGGCCGAGATTCGATCCATGTATGGCCTTCTTAAGTCTAAAACTAAAAAAATTATTATGACTAGAGTTGGGCTCAATCTCAGAATCTTCACCCCCCGCCCCTATATTTTTTTTTAGTGTTATGCCCTGGAATCACAGAAAGTAGTGAAATGGCGCTGAATGTTGTTCAACCCAAAAGAAAACAGGCATTCAAGGGCATCAGGGAGAAGATAAGTATTGCAGGGAAAGCTGTTTTTTTTTTTATTTCCATGCATCTATAGAAATTAATTTAGAAGATTTTTAAAAAATATGGAATTGGTCTGCAAGCTCTTTAAGATATACACTAAATTGTCAAAAGTATTGGGACGCCTGCATTTACACACAAGTGAACTGTAATGGCATCCCAGTCTAATGCCCCGTACACACGGTCAGATTTTCCGACGGAACATGTGTGATAGGACCTTGTTGTCGGAAATTCCGACCGTGTGTGGGCTCCATCACACATTTTTCATCGGATTTTCCGACACACAAAGTTTGAGAGCAGGCTATAAAATTTTCCAACAACAAAATCCGTTGTCGGAATTTCCGATCGTGTGTACACAAATCCGACGGACAAAGTGCCACGCATGCTCAGAATAAATAAAGAGATGAAAGCTATTGGCTACTGCCCCGTTTATAGTCCCGAGGTACGTGTTTTACGTCACCGCGTTCAGAATGATCGGATTTTCCGACAACTTTGTGTGACCGTGTGTATGCAAGACAAGTTTGAGCCAACATCCGTCGGAAAAAATCCTAGGATTTTGTTGTCGGAATGTCCAATCAATGTCCGACCGTGTGTACGGGGCATTAGTCCGTAGGGTTCAATATTGAGTTGGCCCACCCTTTACAGCTATAACAGCTTCAGCTCTTCTGGGAAGGCTGTCCACAAGGTTTAGGAGTGTGTCTATGGGAATGTTTAACCATTCTTCCAGAAGTGCATTTGTGGGGTCAGGCACTGATGTTGGATGAGATGGCCTGGCTTGCAGTCTCCACTCTAATTCATCCCAAAGGTGTTCTGTCAGGTTGCGGTCAGTACTCTGTGTAGGCCAATCAGGTTCCTCCACCCCAAACTCGCTCATCACACTATATTGCCAAAAGTATTGGGCCACCCCTCCAAATCATTTGGTGGAGGGGGGATTATGGTGTGGGATTGTTTTTCAGGGGTTGGGCTTGGCCCCTTAGTTCCAATGAAGGGAACTCTTAAGGAGTCAGCATACCAAGACATTTTGGACAATTTCATGCTCCCAACTTTGTGGGAATAGTTTGGGGATGGTCCCTTCCTGTTCCAACATGACTGGGCACCAGTGCACAAAGCAAGGTCCATAAAGACATGGGTGAGCGACTTTGGGGTGGAGGAACTTGACTGGCCTGACCTCAACCCGATAGAACACCTTTAGGATGAAATGGGGTGGAGATTACGAGCCAGGCCTTCTTGTCCAACATCAGTGCCTGACCTCACAAATGCGCTTCTGGAAGAATGGTCAAATATTCCCATAGACACACTCCTAAACCTCGTGGACAGCCTTACCAAAAGAGTTGAAGCTGTTATAGCTGCAAAGGGTGGGCCAACTCAATATAGAACCCTACGGACTAAGACTGAGATGTCATTAAAGTTCATGTGCGTGTAAAGCCAGGCGTCCCAATACTTTTGGTAATATAGTGTTTGTGTCTATAGAAATGAATCTAGAAAAATCTGGAGTTGGTCTGCAAGCCCTTTAACATATATTTTAGGCTTGAGAAGAGCTGACCTTTTACTTGCAATATTGTATACCTAATAAATAAGTTAGTGCAGCACTTATGCAAAAATTAATTGAATGTGGTGAAAACAAGCTAAACCAGAAAACTTAGGCAGACAAGTAAGAAATGTGCTAATGTTGTGAAAATTGAATCACCTGGCAAAACTTGTAAATCAAATATACGCAATTAATATGCATTTAAACGAAAATTAATAAAGTGACACCAAACTTTGGCCATCTGGCCTTTTTTGATCCTAATATGGCATACCTCCCAACTTTGTGAAATGGAAATGAGGGACACCTATTAGCAAAAGTATGTAGGCATAAGACACACCCCCTGCCACGCCCCCTTAAAGGAGCATTGTATAAAAATAAACATGATTGGTTAAACCAGAAGTGCTTTTTACCACTACTATTCCTTTATAAT